>NC_030443.2:14218457-14450957 GCF_001660625.3 Ictalurus punctatus | reverse complement strand
CCGAGTCGGAGTGCTCGGATTGGGTCGTGGCGCTCGCGCTGCTTATCGCATTCGCTTGATTTTCTTCTCCTTTGGGTTTATGCCAGCGGCGATGAGACGCCAGGTTAGCCGGGCAACTGAATGTTTTGTCGCACTCGGTGCAGCGGTACTCAACGCGCACGATGCGCGAGCACTTGTGGTGCGCCAGAGTGAGCGGGTCCGAGTATCTCTCTTTACACAGCTGGCAGATGAACTCACCCAGCTGTCTGCTCGCACCCTGCTTCGAGTCTTCCACAGGATCTTCCTTAATGCGTAGACCCAGAACTGGAGAGGTGGTAACTTCGTCTCGACTAATCGCTTTTCTCTCTTGAGGAGGTTTGCGCTTTTTGGATTGGCTGCTTTTGGAGTTTGGTGGTGGTGCGGGTCGTTTCGCAGAGTTGGGTACGGAGTCGACTTTCGTGCTCATTTCAGGGAGAGACGGTGATACCGGAGATCCGTTGACCGCAAAACCCCCGAGAATGGGCTCGAGGAAAAGCTCAGCCCGACTTAATGAAGCAGCAGAACCCTGATCATTGTGGTGCGTTGATGGATATTGGTTTGTGTAACCCTCGCCGTCTGGACGTGTCGGACTGAGAGAAGGAGCGCAGAATGATTCAGGCAGGCCTCCTAAACACACTCGATTCGGTGTCCTTTGAACAATGACTGAGGGAAGAGTTGTAGTGCAGAAAGAGTGGAACCCTGGACACGGGAGAACATTTGGAGTCGCCTCATCCTCGTCCCGCACTCTGTAGGACACTGCTCCAGCCTTTTTGGAGCGTTTTATCAGGAAACCCTTTGGCATAGTGGCGGAAGACGTCCAGTTAAAGTTGCTCTGTGTCGATTTGTTAAGAAGGAGCCAGTTGTGTGAACGCTCGAGACTTTTCTGAACTGATGCTTGCCGTCTCGCCCTTTTTAAAGCCACCGGACGCGTATTGTGCGTCAGTTAGGACGCAGATGGCTGCAATCCAGACGTCAATAGCAGGACCTGGCAACATGATCCACCCTGGGGTCTCAGAGAAGAGGAGCGGCAGATGTCAGCTTCCCCCCTCCCTCCCGTATCTTCCCCTCCTTCTCGGAGCCATACACTCCGTCCTCCCCGCCACACACACACACACACACACACACACACACACACACACACACACGGCCACCACCCCACCCCCGACCACTTGCCCCGTCCTTGACGGTCCCTCACCATTATGGAAATCAGTCACTGCCACACTCCAAGATTATACAACTTTTTTATTCAACGCTCCCCGCTGGGAGTCTATTCAACGTACACGTGCCGAACCCCTGCGTCCATTTATCTTAACAGAGGAATGTGTGTGCGTGTGTGTGCGTGTGTGTGTGTGTGTGTTTGTGTGTGTGTGTGTGTACGCAGTGTAAATATAAAAATTACCATTTTAAAATGAAATATTAGCACTTAATAAGAATATTAACTGCTTAATTCAGTTAGACGAGAATAAACTATAATTAGTAAGATTGTTTATATAATTAAATTATAATTTAATTAATTATTCGTGCAAGCATGTGAATAAGTTCAATTTGTATGGAAACTTGACCAAATACAATATTGTTTTTCCAATAATCGAAAAAAACAACCCACCACACACACACACACACACACACACACACACACACACACACACACACACACACACACACACGATAAAAGAGCTACAGGGAACCAGATGTACTTGTTATATTATAGATCTAAAGCATATCTTATGTAACATAATAGTAGGCATATGGCAGTTTTTTAATGGTGACACATTCATTCATTTTCCAGTCACTCTTAGACCAGACTAAGCTTAATGATATTACTTGCTGTAGTAATATCCTAAAATTAAATTATAATTCGATAAATATTTTATTATTAAAGAATGCATAAATAAACAAGGTCTGGAGTGCGAGGGGGGAAAGGTAAATTGGACAGAAAACAGGCTTACTGCTAGTCATTTCCATTCAAATATTTGTAAAGTGAGTGAGAATGGAATCATGAGTGAGGAGCAAAAACGTTGGAAAATTCCTCAGCCAACAAACACAGACCGCTCCATCTAATTTCACACCCCCAACGCCAAACGTCTGATCCGGACAATGGCAAGGGTCTGTCATCTTATTGTGGCCGAAATGAACCATTTTCATCACACGTCCACAATCTGGCGAAGAAGGCGGTCACGCGCCCGTGGCTCCGCCCGCCGTTAGTGACTCTTCGATCAGCTCGCGCATTGCGACGCTTCTCAAGTGCGCCGACAAAAATAAGGGCTGAGATCGATGAGCAGGCGGGTTCAGCGTGATGAACGGCATTGCTTGGGGTTCTTTTTTTGTGTCGACTTGAATCAATGAGCATAAATCTAACGAAATGTGAACGACCGTCATATATTATTCTTTTCAGTTATTCATGCTGTTCGCCAGGTTATGTCTTATCATACTCGGACTAATCTAATTTTATCTAATCTAATCCCATAGCCTATAGGTAAAAATGTAAGTACTAAGTGTCTTAGGGCAGAACAGTAGCCTACTGGAGGGATGGAAAAAAATTTTGTGCAAAAGATTATCATCTGAAGGTTGACATTGAAACTTTCATAAGATAAAGACTGAATTATTTTATTGACTTATACTGAACCTTCCTCAGATCAAGTGGACCCAAACATGTCCCTAAAATGTAGTGAAATAGAACAGATTTATAATACATTCAGAATTTGCAAACAATTTGATAGTTTTAGTGTTATAGTATTATTTACATAAATTGTTTTTATTTGATAATTAGTCATATTGCTCTTATATATATATATATATATATATATATATATATATATATATATATATATATATATATATATATATATATATATGATTAAATGCTGTGATTGTAAAAATAAATTGACCCTACTTTATATATCCATGGAGCCAAGCACCACATTCTCAGCACTGGTTGAAAAACCCTATATTTTTCTCGATTTAAAAAAATTATAATTATTATTATTATTTTTTAAAATAATTACTTATTAATAATTTTGGCATTATATCCAGACATCCGGAATTCTATAAACAATATATTTGTGCAGTAATTTTAGTGGGTCTTCGGATTGACTCATCCATGAACTCTAATGAAAAGCTTCTGAAAAGCTCCTCAAATAAAACACACAACAATGTTTCTGTTGTTTTAGAAGCCAGCCAAGGTAGCATTTCAGGGATGAACCCGCATGTTTTCGTAGGATTCCCCTTTCCTCCCTCCGTCTTCTATCAGTTGCTGCCCGTTGACCCCGACACCTCCTTCCCTCATCCACCGCAAGCGCGTTCTGTCTTTCCGCAGCCGTTACGCGCGGAGTATCCCCCAACCAGTCTGTCGTCTCGAGGGAACGCTGATTGTTATTGGATCCCCCCTCGCCCCCAGATCCCCCCCCCCCCCCCCCCCCCCCTACTTTTTGGCCTCTGGGGGGGAATCGGGAAACAAAAAGACGGGAAAGAGAGCGCAAGCGATGTGCGGAGTGTGCGTGTGTGAGCGCGTGCGTGTGCGTGTGTGTGTGTGTCTGTGTGTGTCGATTCCCGCTCCCCATTCTTTCACTTTTTTTCGCCTTTGTTGGAATCGGGAGGCTGCGCGTGTGCCTTCGAAGCCGCACGCCACGCGCGTGCCCTGACCTCCACGACCCGGATTTGCATAAAGCTGGAAAACTGAATTGGGGGCCGGTACACACACACACACACACACACACACACACACACACACACACACACAAAAGCTAATGCGCCCTTTCAGTACTAACTTAATGAGCAGGCGGATGTGATTTCTATAATTGAGCAAAACTGACAAAATGCTCTTATTATAATGAATCGCAGAGAAGGAGCTTGGAGCATTTTACTTTTAGATTACACAAGTACGAAACAACAGAACAAAATACTTTATAGCTTTAACACACACACACACACACACACACACACACACACACACAGGCCACGTAGCACACAAAATCATATACATTACAGGATAATAAACAATTTTCTCTCAAAATATAAGCCTATATTTTTCTATAACCTACCAAATGTAACTTTTTTATTGAACTGATTTTCCCTCTGCCCTGCTCAGTGCTTTTGAAAGAATGTGTGTAGCAACTCTTGACTGCCTCGGGGGAAATCAGACTGCACACAACAGATTGATAACACACAAATCCCTTCCGTTAAATGCCTGGGCTGGGTCTGGTATCTTGCAGATGGCTCAACACTGTTCATACTGTTTTCATTTATTAACATATAAGTGTGTGTTGTATTAAAATACCTACTTTCTAGAAAACGGATAGGCTTGTCTACTTTTATACCACATTAAATTAGATTACTCAAGACTCTTCAGCCGCCATTTTTTTCCTTTTAGCTTCACCAGTATGTCTCCAACTCACCTAAAACAAAAGTAACTAAGCAACTATACAAATCTTTTCATATTTTGCATTCCAATTCCAATTGGAACCAAGAAGGGGTTTTTCAGCCTGATGCCATACGAGAACCTTTTTAAGTTGCACAAAGAACCTTTTACTCTCATGTTCTTTAGCGAAGCGTCTATTTACTGGTGCTTTAAAGAACCCACAAATGATTCCTCACAGCAGTGCTACAAGAAACCACGTTATCTTAAGTTATCTTAAAAAAACAAAAAACCTTAGTTAGTGCTTTAAGGAACCAAGGTAAGATTCTTCAGAGTGATGCCAAGAGAACCTTTTCAAGTCCCACAAAGAACTACATAGGGTTTACTTTAACTTTGGTTAAGGGATAATACCTTGAAGAACCAATAGAAGAATTTTTTTTTTAAAAAAACGAAAAAACAAAACCATATAGCTCAATTCAAGAACCATGTACAATGAAAAATGGTTCTTGACAAGAAGAAGGTTCTTTGCAGAACCTGTGGTGCTGTAAAGAACAAGTGAAAAACCACTGAAGAAGTTGAAATAGAAATTATTTACCATGTTACAGTTGTACAACTATAACATGATAAATCATACATAACCAATTCGAAGAAATCAGCTGAGGTCCTGCTGGGGAACTTTTCTTGTTTTTTAAACCCTACTTTCGTTTTGGATTCATTGTACGGTGAACATGAAATGAAAACGGTAGCAGGTAAGGAAGCGAGTTTTTAATCTTTCTTCTTCTTCTTCTTAAATAAATATTAATGTCAGACGTGAATGTGAACGAAAGCAATTGCTAACTGTTTACATTGTTCACATAGCTACAAAATCAGCATGGTGTCTTGTATAGGCTGTTTTAAACGGAATCTATATGGCTACCAGCATGTCAGAATAATATGAAAAGAATGTATAGGTAGCCTATTGTGTATTATAGTTTTGTTTACAAACTGAGAGAGAGAGAGAGAGAGAGAGAGAGAGAGAGAGAGAGATTTACACCTATCCCTGTCCATCATTTTACACTGATTCGAGTAAATAGTAAAATATAAGTGTTAGAATTGGATCTTATTTAACTAGAATTGTATTGTTTTTTACTTATTTAACTAGAATTGTATTGTTTTTTACTTATTTAACTAGAATTGTATCTTATTTAATTGTATCTTACTTAACTTATTTATCAATTAGAATTGTATCTTATGCTGCATAAATGACGAAACAACGAAAATGAATCTATAGACTACAGAACAGGATTATATATATTTATTCACAGCCTACAACACAACATTTCATACGCGCCGGGCTTCGTTATGGGATGCCGGTGTCTTGTTGCTACGGGGAACGACGCCGTGAAGCGCTCTGATTGGCCAGCAGCGCCTCGCGAGCCATGTGCGTCCCGTGCCGTCCTTCATTTGCATACAGCTGTACTGTAGTTACCGCGCGTGAATACAGCCTGTGGAGAACAAAAGAAGAAGCAAACGGACAATGAGCTGCTCCGCAATCTGGTTTGGGTTTTCTACAGGAGCCCGCTGAAAGGGCTAGAGTACAGAAGGAGGGTGTGTATTGTAAAGCCGCAAATTGTGATCAATTAGGAGGGGCTGACAGCGATTACGCAAGTTGCCAAGATGCGTGTTGGGGAATTCTTATTTGGATTCCGGTGATGAAGGGCCGGGAGGAGGGCCTAAAGCCGTAGAAACAACCACCACATAACAAGAAATAGTACAATTTTTTCTTTTTTCTTTCTTTTTTTTTTTTGGGGGGGGGGGGGGGGGGGGGGGGGTACCTCGGGGTTATTTGGATAGTCTTTGTTTCCTACATGGAGCTTTTCCTGATAGGGAAACCCTCTATTGTTTTATATATAGAGTCATACATAATGCCTTTAAAAACCCTTCAGCGAAAAGTTTAAATGAAGCAACATGTTCACCCCATTTGTTGGTCCCACGTCAGTTTTCAGTTCAATTTAAAAACAGCCCAAGCTCACCAAAGTGCTGTACAGCTGGGAGGAATCAAGGTTAAAAAATGCATCAACAATGCAGCCCAAACAAAACAAAACACTCTAATAAATAGGGATAGATACAGTCACATGCCAAGGAGAAAGATGGATCTTATGGCAGGATTTAAATACGTCAAGGGTTGAAGCAGATCTTACTCTAAAAGTAGAGTATTCCACAGTCTAGGGGAAACCAGACTGCATTAGTTTGTCAAATAGCGCTCAGATGCAGACCTGCCAGGAGCGAGATGCAGTAGTCCAGTCTCAAAATGACAAGGGACTGAACAAGCACCTGACTGGCTTGTGTGGATAGAAGTGGATGAATCCTTGTGATGCTGTAAAGGAGAAATCGACATGAGCGCGTCAGATTAGCATTGTGAGAGTCTCACAAATAAGATAACCACCAACAAATTTTGAAACCACTGTCAAGCCTATTTTTTCTTTCCTAAATTCAATTTATTACACACAGTATGGCCATCCCATAAAAACACAAACAAGCAATCTAGAGGTAGTGAAGCAGCACTAATTTATATCAGCTTACATTATGCCAAGCATTTAATAAACACCAGAAGTGCAAAGCTGCCAGTAAATATCTACTTTTCACTCATAAAAGTACATTAAATGCAGAAGAGAGGTAAACAAAAGATTTTTTTTTGCCATTTTTCATGGACCTATCACTTCAGACATGCCAATCAACCTACCAGGTATGTCTTTGGACTGGGGGAGGAAACCGCAGAACCCTGAGGAAACCCCCACAGCACAGGGAGAACATGTAAACTACACACACACAGGGCCATGGTGGGAATCAAACCCCCAACCCTGGAGGTGTGAGGCAAACATGCTAACAACTAAGCCACCGTGTACCCCAATATCTAATATGTGTGTTTGTTTGTTTTTTTTTTAAATTATTATTATTTAAATACTCAGGTAGTTTAAAAAAAACATACCTGAGATTTAACCATACTATATTTCATACAAATATATTAAAGCATATTGAATTAATCTTATTTTACCCCTATCTGTCATCTCAGGTTGACTGTGAAGTGTGACCACTGCACCAGAGCTAGTCCCAGGTTAACTCTCTCCACCTTGTTGTGAAAAATAGGAGAAACAAGTTTGAGAGGAAAAGGACAGTTGAATATCCATGATTACCCCAAGGTTGCATGCAGCAGCCAAAGGTGAGATCAGAGAGTTGTCCAGGGAGATCATAAGATCCTGACATGGGGATGAATCACCTGAATGAACAGCAGTTCAATTTTGCTGGGATTACAATTCAGCATGATGAGATGTCTGCCAGACATGCTGAGATCTGAGTGGAAACATGTGTGTCTGATGGAGGAAGGAGAGGATGAGTTAATTGTCATCCGCATAGCAGTGATATGAAAACTCACTTGAGTATATAACTTCACCAAGAGATAGAGTATAGAGGGAGAACAGAAGAGGACCAAGTACTGAGTCTTGTGGGACACCAGTGAAGAGTCTGCTGGAGCAGATATGGATCCCGTCTACATAACCTTATATGACCAACCTTCCAGGTAGGAAGCATACCACTGCTGTGCTATGCCACGAATTCCAAAACTCATGAGGATGAACAAGAGAATCTTGTGGTTGACTGTGTCAGAAGCTGCTGAAAGGTCAAGGAGGATGAGGACTGATGACAGTTTGATCTAGCAGCATGTAGCTTCTCATTGATGGCCAAAACAGCTCTGAGGAATGTGCTACTTTGAAGCCAGATTGGTTAGGATCTTGGAGGTTGTTCTGTAAGAGATTGGAGATAGTGTTTTTGAGGATTTTAGAAAGAAAAGAGAGAAGTGATACCACTCGGTACTTGCTTGTCAGTACTACTTACTTGTCTGAGAGATCCAGAGAGGGTTTCTTCAGGATGGGAATAATCCTTGCTCTCTTGAATGTAGTTGGTATATGACAGGTTAATACGGAGCCACTGTTGATAGTACTGATGAAGGGGAAGAGGTCTTGTGAGAAAGTCTGGAGCATTGTGGTAGGCATTGGATCCATTGGCCAGGTGGTAGGATTGCAGGACAAGATGACTTGCATGATATTTTCTGTTGCTAGATTAGAAAAATGTGCCAGTGAAAGAAAAGGAGAATCCTGAGTATTCAGTGTAGGAATTGTGCGAGGATTGAAATTCTGGTAGATTTTTCAATATTTCCATCATAATAGATGACAAAGTCTTTAGCAGTCAGGAAGGATAATTGCAGGAAGAGCCGGTGAGTTAAGTAGTGAAAAAAAAAAAAGCTGTGGAGCTTGCGAGGATCTTGTGCAGAAGTTTCCAGCTTTTCTTTGTAGAAGGCAGTCTTAGCATAAGTCACCTCATCTGTGTTGAGTTGTGATTTCTTCCACATCTCTGTCGTTCTTCATTTTCTCCACATAGAACCATGCAACTTAGTTTTTATCTCTCAGAAAGGGTTTAGAAAGTTAAGAACTACTTAGAACCTTTAGGAACCTTTAAAAAAGGTTATTTTCCCCCTAAGAATGTTATGGAGCTTGGAAGCTGACAAAAGAATTCGAATTTTGTACATTATGTGTATTATATGTGAAAACACATGCTTAAATGAATTCTGTTTGTCTGACAAAATAAAAACTGAACTAAAACTGAAAATCATCAAAAGCAGAACTGTTTGACCTAAATGGGAACTAAATGCAGCATGTCCAACACAAAAGCAACACATGAAGCCAGACTGGTTAGGATTTTGGAGGTTGTTCTGTGAGAGACACAGAGACAGAGGGACAGCTGATTGTAGATAGTGTTTTTGAGGATTTTAGAAAGAAAAGAGAGGTGATACCGGTCAATACTTGCTTGCCAGTACTACTTACTTGTCTGAGGGATCCAGAGTGGGTAATCCTTGCTCTCTTGAACGTAGTTGGTATATGATCAGATATTATGGAGCCATTGATGATAGTAGTGATGAAGGGGAGGAGGACTTGTGAGAAGGTCTGGAGCATTTTGAAAGGGATTGGATCCATTGGCCAGGCAGTAGGATTGCAGGACAAGATGACTTGCATGATCTTTTCTGTTGCTAGATTAGAAAGTAAATGCAGCATGTCCAACACAAAAGCAACCCAGGGGAAGCTTAACTAAATAGACAAACTTGGTTAGAATGACTTGTTCAAATCTACAGTCTTCCCTATATCACAGAAATGTGTGCCATGAAACCAAAACTACCCATATTAGTTGCTTTTTGGTCTGACATGCAGTGTGAATTTATGGACCTTATTCACACAGGTGTGTGCTTTTCTAAATCATGTCTAGTCATTTGAAATTGCCATGGGTGAAGTTCAGAAAAGTTCAAGAGACATCCGAGCTCAGTCTGGAGTACCTAAATGAGATATTTTGAGGTTTTGATTTTCGGTAAATAAAAAAAAAAAAAGAAGAAGTAACATTTTTGCATTGTCAATATGGATTGTTGTGATTGTGTGTTAATTAATGACCAATTAAAACACTAAGTGTAATCAATTTTAAATTAAATATATAATACAATAAAGTGTCCAAATAGTGGATTTTCATGTATGCCATAATGAGAACCTGCATGAAGAATGCATAAAAGGTTATTTCTTTATGTTCATAAAGATAATTCCAGGTCTAAATATAAATTTCAATTTCAAAAGTTTTGTGACAAAAAAATAACGGGGGAAACAGATTTCATTACCGGAACGAACAATTTTAAGAAAGAGGCTGTGAGAAAACAGGGCGATAGTCAAAAGCATTAAAAAAGTTCATGATTATGTAATCACAGAGTGCTCCACAAAAAACACCGTCAGCACAAGCAATGTCTCGTCCATGTGAACTACATGACGAGACAGAATGGATAGAGTTAAAAATAAAATTCAACACCACCTATATGATTGCATGTGAAGAGCTGCCTTTCAACAAATTTACCTCTCAGACATTACTAATGAAGGAAAATTGACTGGATGTGTACAAGACATACGACAACAACACAGCATGTGCTTTGAGCAGGATGCATCTAGTTGAGATATTGCGTGTCCTACCAGTTTTGGCTATTCAGTGTGAACCTGGCTTTTCAGCTCAAAACTGGATAAAATCAAAAGTGCGCAATTCAACCTTGGAAGACTTGATTGGGATCAGCACAGAGGGCCCATCCCTTGAGAAGTTGAGAAGTCTACCCATCCCTTGAGAAGTCTGCAAAACACCCTTTTGTTTATTATATGAGCCACCGGCTCCTTAATAGATTTTTTTTTTTATCTGGAGCCCTGCTTTTGACATAACACAATATAGACAGCTGCATGTTTACAGTTCTGGTTCTCCCTTGGCAGTTGTGATTCACATGAGCAACAAATTTATTCATTTCATTAAAACAAATCCAAACATTGAACATGTTTTAAGCTCTAAAATAAGCTCAAAATAAAAGTATTTTAGATCATATTGCTTTTCTGTTGACTTTGTTTACATATGTGACGTTGAAGTAACCACAAAATAATCGGATTACATTACTTTCATATTGTGATACATGGATTACGTTACTGGTTAAATTTTTTATGAAGTAATTTGTAACTGTAACAGAATATATTTTTAAAGTAACCTTCCCAACCCTGTGTACCACCATCCTGCCACCGCACAGCTCCACGGCCCCAGTTTGATAATGAGCTTGAGTTACTGTCTATGTAGAGAATTGCATGTTCTCTCCATGTACGTGTGGGTTTCTCTTGGGTTCTCCGGTTTCCTCCTGCTGTAGATTGGCTGAGATAAAGCGTCCCTAGGTCTGGGTCCACCAACCCTGAACAGGACAAAAGCGAAGTGAAGATACGGAATGTAAAAATGCAGTACCAACACTGTCCGCTAGATGTCGCCGATTATTAAGATGACATGATTTTATTTACAGTAATGCCTCGATCAAAACGTGACTGATATAACATGCAACAAATATATAAACAATATAAATAACGACACAAATGCTACAAACAACAACAGCTTATTATAGACTTTTGTTTTGTTTTGATACTCGCAAGAATACCGTGTCGACTTGTTTTTATGCCTTTTGACCTGCAGAGGGAGACATATCGCCATCAACAAAAACCGGAAGTAACTGTGGCTTAAATTCATGTTTAAATTCACAGTAAAATCTAATAACGTCTGTAGTACTATTATACGAAATTAATCCTGTGGAAGAAATACAAATGTTGTATATTGCTTAGTATTGTGCATATCCTGTTTTATTTTAATACACTTTGATACACAACAGCAATCAAAACTCAACCGTCAACTTAATATTTTATGGTAAGCCTTCAGAATAGTAGACAATGTTTTATTAAATATTACACACTAATTCTGATGTCTCTTAATATCAGCAAAGCCAAACGTTTTAAAGTAACTGTGTCAACTGACTAGTTGATTATAAGGGAAGATAACTGAACTTTCTGACCACAGATTCCCTAAAAGATTAGCCAGCTAGCCTCTTCTTACTTCCATTAGTGCCTTTGTTCCCTGATCATATTTGTAATATTAATTCTCCTTGCTAATTCCTTTTTTATACAGTTTGACCAGAGTGTGATTAAACATGATCAGCTGAGACAAGCAAGAGAAAATAATGCAGTCAAATACTCTAAAATGTCTGTTTTACTGTGAAAACTGTCACCACAAGAAAAACTTGCTTCAAAATCGCAGGTTTGTTCCAGTTGCTAGCGGGTGTTGTATATGTGTGCCCATGTTATAACTGCATTAGCAGTGCCGTAAAGAGAGTAAATCTCATTGTAAGTATCATTAAGTATCATGTGTTATGAGCCACAAATTACAATTCAGACACCAGCCTCTCTCACTTCTCTTTTTTGTTTGACAGCTCTTATCTTTCTTATCATTGAGTGTCTAGAGCTGGAAGTAATAACAGCCGGATATTCTTTGGTGCCTAACGTTGGGGGTGTGATGAGGTATGTTGTATCTGTGACGAAATATGACATGTCTGTGATGATGTATGAGCATGAAAACTTCTGACAAATCCAGCCTGGCACCTGACAGCTTTGATAGTGAATTCTGTTATAGGAGTGCCAGGATGACTTACAGCAGCTCAGGAACATCATAGCTTAGAGTATATTTTCCTCTAAACCAATGAGTCTATAAGAACCCAACCATACAACCAAGAAACATCTCCAAAGCATCAATGATAACAATATTTTACATAGCCCCCACCCCCTCCCCCATACAGTCCCATTTCTTTGCGTTTCATTACAGTAATGAAAATTTAGCTGTTTTTTAACTACGACAACAGACCAGATGAAACTTGGTAAGGTACTGTATTTTGTAAGATGGTCTTAGGAAAGCTTGTTATGTGGTGAGTAATCACTGATTTTGAAACTTGACAAACCAAGAATGAACAACAGTGTGCAATTCTGAAACTTTGGGGTCATTTTTGGGGTTGGGGTTGGTATGCTCACGCATCCAATTGATGGAAAGTCTCAGAGAAAATGGAAAACCTTGACTGTGATGACTGCCATTAAAATTGGTTCTGTATTTTTTGTTACCTCTCGTGCAGGTCAGCAACCATCTGTTCCTTTTGTTTTGTGCTTTCCGAATGTTAATGGATGATGAAAGAATTTTACACATGTGCAACCACATATTTGGCCAAAGGCCACAACATTTTCAAGAATGTTTTCCAAAAAAGCAATTTCACACACACTGTACTTACATCTAATTATCCCATAAGGGTATAAAATATATAAATGTGCACAACTTTACATATTCTTAAGGGGTAGCAATAAATTTGCCTCTGTTTTTGAGATAAAACGCTATTATTAAAAAGTTTTTAAAATGAGTTTTATTATATTAATGCTCATTAGTTTCTTCAACCGTTTTAATGATACATTTAATGATTCATCTTTGTGGATAATGTATATTTTATACACTAATTATTAGTCATTCTTTTGAAGGGTGCCATTCAATCTGGAGTCACGGTTCGAGATGTGTGTGATGTTGCTTCTTTTGGTTTGTCTCATTTTATGCTCCTGTACGTTCCTGTAAACATAATATTTTGTCTCATTGTATACACTATGCATGGGTATAAATGAGACGACAAGAAAAATTCTAGTACGTTCTTTATAAAAAATAATCCGCAACTGCGTTTATGTCTGTAGAGTTTGGAGGTGAACGACAGAGAGGACGCTTCCATTAAGCTATTGCATATAATAAATGTTACTACACTGTGACACTGAGGTGTGCTGAGACAAAATGCAACAGTACATTAGGTGAATTTTGGTTCAACCTGAAATATGTCTGTTGTGCCCCTGGTTGGGACAAACTATGCCACAGAGAGAGAGAGAGAGAGAGAGAGAGAGAGAGAGAGAGAGAGAGAGAGAGGGAAATATTTTGGAGCAGGAGTCTGGAAAAGACAAATTAAATGCAACATAATCCTCCGTGGCGAACGGCTGTTAATTTGATGTTGAGAAGGAGGCGGGGTGGAGGGCGCTCACAGAGGCGTGCAGAATTCTGCACACACGCACACACACACACACACACTGGCAATCTGCTGCTTGACTGACACCATCGCTCTGGCATGGTGACACAATCAGAGCAGGGATGCACACTATAAACCCTATATGCCCTACACCACACTCATCTTTATGGAAAAGGAATAGATAATGATTTTGCTGATAGGATTTAAACACACACACACACACACACACACACACACACACACACACCTATACACCTTTACCACATCTCACTAGCTTTTACATTAACACACATACAGAGAGGGAAATCTTAAAAAGGCTTTAAAATACATGTGTATTGTGTGCACTTAGTCACAATGTGATTATAAATCAATTCCTAAAGCATCTTGATCTTATTTTAATTTCCATAGCTTACATTATGTTTCCCCCTGTATATGTATCCACTTTGTCTGCTTGAACACATATGAATATTTTTAGTATTGTCATGGGCAAAACCTGTTCAGGCTTTATTATAGCTTTTAATTGTGCAAGCAAATTTTTATTATTATTATTATTATTATTATTAGTAGTAGTAGTAGTAGTAGTAGTAGTAGTAGCAGTAATAGTAGTAGTATTGAAAATTATTATTGTGTGACTAAAAAAGTTGTTTGTTTTATACAAATTAGTTTTTGCTCATCCATTTAAAAGATGAGATGGCGCCCATAATTACGAATTATGGAGCTGACTGTACATAGAAAGCCAAATCAGCATCCGTGTGACTGCATGAAGATGAGTAGAAGATGGTGGATATTTGATCCAAAGGAATTAAAAAATATATATATATCTGTAACATTAATGTTTCTGATTTATTGATGAATCATAATAATAACTGACTCCTTGAGATCTTCTTTGCTTAAGAAAGCTTTTTCATCTTTCTTGATTTAGGCACGTAAGACTAGCGTTCATATTTGTAAAGGTACAAAATTATAGGCTCAATAATGCTGTTAAATACTAAGTATTAAATACTAAATAATACGTTTTATCATGATGAATTGAATGCATCGAATGTTGAATCTGTCAAGATCGAATCCTGATTAATCCTTTGAGAAGAATTGACTCATTTCTCATCAGTATGAATCATCAGATCATTCATATAGAAAGAATGAAAGAGGGAATATAGATAGACATTGTAGGTAGACCTTTTTTACTGGTGTCTGTTGCAATTTCTGTCTCTAAGAGCTACAGAGAGAGGGAGGAACACAGTGAGAGAGAGAGAGAGAGAGAGAGAGAGAGAGAGAAGCAGGGAGGTGGGGGAAGAGAGCAGCAGGGGATGTAATCACAGCAGCAGCAGGAGGAGGGGGTTGGTCTTAGTGTGATGTGAATGGAATCAGGAGTGAGAGAAAGAGAGATACAGAGAGAGAGAGAGAGAGAGAGAGAGAGAGAGAGAGAGAGAGAGAGAGAGTACAAATCAACCTGCCTCAGTCTGAACAACGGGGACACAATAAGCCAGGGAGAAGGCTCTGAGCAGGCAGGCAGGATTTTCTTGTTCTAGAGACAATCACACTCAAAAAGGAGAAAAGAAGACAAGACAGCAACATAGAGAGAGGTAGAGAGAGAAGGAGAGTAGATAGCAGAAAAATGCTGTCATGGAAGAAAGAGGGGAGACAACAGAGAACAGCAGGATGGAATAAGGACAGGGCAAGCAGACATGCAGAGGTAAGACCATTTTTATTAAACACACACACACACACACACACACACACACACACACAGTTTGTAAGCTGATCTGGGACGAGACGCTTTGCTCATTTTTGCTGAGACCCCAATTACTTCCCCTGCCCTGTGTGTGTGTGTGTGTGTGCGTGCATGATTGTGAAGCAGAAATAGAAAATAAGCTACGAGAATCGAAAAGAGGATGTGTGAAACACAGTGAGGGGAAATGCTTAGGAGGAAATGATGTCGAGGGCTCAGTGCTCGCTTTCGCACTGGCTGCTGTTGTCTCAGAGAGAGAGAGAGAGAGAGAGACATACACACACACACACACACACATATACACACACACTCACACACCGACACACAGCACTTTTATGACATTGACACGGAGCCACTGCAGACCTTGCCGTGAGGACTGCAAAGCTGCAGGACCTGAGGACGTGGAGCAGGTGAAGACAGAGAGAGGGAGAGAGAAAGAGAGAGAGAGAGAATGATAGAAACAGAAGCAGTCCCACAAAGGTAAGATGGATATTCCTCTCTTTTTGTGCTTGCACAAAGTCAAATCCTGCAGATGGAACAAGGGATGGAGGGATGAATGTGAAGGAGGTGTAAAATGTAAAAACTGGGGAAGGCAGTGCACATGACATGCAGAAACAATAAGAAATGGAGAGATGCCGCTAAATCACTTCCGCTCTTCTGAAAGATGAGGGTGTTGTTTTCAAGGTGGCACATAGAGGGGAAAAAAAAGAAAGGATGCAGATGTATTTTATTTCCCCCCACCTTTTTCCTCCTTTTCTCTCTGGAATGCACTGAGGAAAATAAAGATATATTAAAAGACGGAGGGATGAATGGAGATAAGGAGGCATCTTATGTAACCAAGAGCAATAAAGACTAGAGCAAGGGTGCATGCCTTTTCATAATGGCACTTGACGCTGTATGTGTGGGTGTGCGTGTGTGTGAATGCGTGTGTGTGTTAGATGATGTGGTTGTAGTTCCACCGCACAATGACATGCCATTTCAGAATAAATGCATTAGCCTTTGACGTAGGTTTGTTAACAATATAACAACCCTCTCTCTTTACACTATACATCATCTCCTGTAGTGCAGTGGGCTTGTGTATGCACGTCTCATTCTCATTTCTTCCCCCTACACCAAACCACATAAAGCCTGATCCGAGATCAGCTCCAGAATCAAACATTCCACTCACAAATGAATCATTTATCTCGCAGTAAATCAGAGTGTGTGTTAATCTGCAGCATGGCGTCAGCTCACTCAGCTGGGAGCTCTGTGTATCCTTCCGTATTTATCGGAAGTGTTGAACATATGTCAGTCTGCGTCGGTCGCGATCCCCTGCTGCTCAAAACATCTCTGTTCCGCACTGATCAGGGATCAGCGTTTTGTCCACGCTCATGTAACGCACCAAAGCAAGAGATGCTGATCCAGGATCAGTGGTAAAAGGTGGAGAAATTCCATCCATCCATTCATCTACTTTGTGGGAAGCGGCACTACAGAGGTCATGCTTGAAAAACGTGTTGTTAACCCCGGAGTTAATGTGCGCCTGGCTGGATTGATTAAATGATGCAATGTGAGCAACACAGACATTATGCATGTGCATGTACAGGCCTATAGATTGCATATACATACGCACATATTCCTATCGGTTGGATTGTAAAATACTTGTAAGGATGATAATGGGTTAAATGGTGGTAGACCCACAGTCTAACCCTGAGGGATTCTACAGGGCATCCCAAAAGTCTCCATACATAGGAGACTATGTATTCCAGCACCACGTCGGTTGTGCTTCCGTCAGTGGACGTCCGCTTCTTGGGCGGTCCGCAACACTTCCAGTGTTTTTGAATTTGTTAACAAGTTTGGCAACAGTGTCGTGTGTGATGTGCTTGCCATTTTTCCTCGCAACCTTGCGACAGCATGGCTCCTGATCCAGCCATGCAAAAGGTTTCAATACCTTCATCTTCATTCTTAAAGACTATCTGAAAAAAAATTATGTAAACTAAGTATGAAAAAATTGGGAAGACACTTAGCTAAAAAGTGTTTATTTCCCCTGATAATGTATGGAGACTTTTGGGACACCCTGTAGAAATGTAAATGTGCATTGGGTGAAGTTGAGTAAATTGGGCCTCTTTTTTTTTTTTTGGTAGATTTCTTCACCAGTCTCCAAAAAAAGCAATGCCATACAGGTTTTTGAGTGGTGCAAAAGTAGTGTGTTAACCCTATCATCCAGAGAATCATGGGTTCAAATCCCAACAATGCCACAGCCATCTGTGGCTGGGAGCAAAGTGGTGGAAAGGATAGCCTACTCTCTCACTTTCAATCACAGTGACACCAGCCAATTGTGAGCATCTGTGAACTTATGTATGTAGAAGAGGGTTGACAGCACTTTCCTGCAGTATGAGTAGCAGTTTGAAAAGATGCTGTTGGTAGCGATTGATCGTTCATGAATGATTTTGAACGAATCTTTTATATGATTCGGGAATAATGAGTTGTTTCAGAGAGCGATTCGGTCAATTTGTGTTGGCCGTGAATGTGCAGCATCCTTCCGCTCATTTGTAACGTAAAAACCACAAAGGATCTGTCCGTAGAGCCTCAGCCTATGCGGCTGTCAAGTGACAAAAGAACGAACGTCTCGGACCAGAAGACCCAGTTGATTGGTGAATGAATCATTTCTGTTTCTCATAATTTGTCCTTGGTCCCTTTTTTCTTTATTTGGAATATGATCAAAGCTTGTGTAAGTAGACGTGTTGGGGGAATTTGGCTATTGAAAATGTAAAAATTTAATTTAATTGTGCTCAAATGAATGAAATGAAGGAAATGACGAATAAAGATTTGTTTATTTGCTGAACAAGACTCAAAGATCCAAGTCAGTAAAATGCTCCAATCTTCCCATCAATAGCTATTGGTTGGCTTCATATGTCCTAGAGAAAGCACCTGCCTTCACCCTCCCTATTTGGTAACTGAGCACTGGCTAGGAATTTGCAGGAGCCTAAATTGGGGGGGTTTGTAGCAATGCCACAATACAGACCATCAAATCATTTGCTATCGAATACTGTTGCAAAATTCAAAGAGGACGCTTGAAAATTATCTTGCCCATTTCACCTGAAATGGCCTTACTGACAATTAGTTTGCTAGTTAGCAAGCCTGATGTATGGTTGAACATAATTAAATATTGCATAATTTAAAAAAACCTTCCCAAATTTTAACCTCAGTTTAACTGCTTTTGTAAGTACGTCTTTAACCAACCTGATCTCATAAGACCTTTATACAAATTTGAACAAACAAGAGTGGTTGAAACACTAACTCTGCCTACAACCCTAACCCTAACCTTAACCTTAGCGTTAACCTTCATATAATTTTAGATTAACAAGTGGTGTGAATTTGACAAATTTGCAAGTGAGCATAGAAGTATTCAAATGAGCTTTTTCTCTCTTAAAATTTTTTTTATACATTTTATTTGATCGACAAAATTGCTCAATATAGTCCACTGCCTCACCAATAAAACCCTGAATTTTAACATGGCCACTTCCTTAGTAGGTGCATGTGTGTTTTACTCTGTTACAAATAATGCGTGATACCTCGAATCCAATTTCATTTCAAAATTTGATTTAAATTTTTTTAATTAAAATAATTACATCATTAACATTTTGATTTTTGTCCATTTTTTTTTAAACTGGGGAGAGGACGTTTGCTTGCACCCCCCACCACATCATATTCCAACCCTACCATATTCCCACAGGGAAATGCCTATTCGCAACATCAATATTTTTTTCTTTTTCTTTTATTCACAGTTGTATTCTAATTATTTAGCGCTAAGATTTTACAGATCTGCTTCCCACATGGAAAATATGTCATGTTATACTGGCAGTGGAAATATACTGCAGGTTGGAATGCTCTACCTTTTAAAAAATATTTTACACAAATAGAGAATTATCTTTCCAGGTTGTAAAAGTAGAGCATACTTACATAAAGGCTCACGCTAACATTGTCACTTTCCACTCTGCAGGAGTAAAATAAATAAAAATAATATAATAATAATAAAATGTCAGTCAGTAAATAAAGAAATAAATAGACACACAGACTGATAGACTGATAGATAGATAGATAGATAGATAGATAGATAGATAGATCGATCGATCCAAATACATCTTTACTTCTTTAGGTTGTAAAAATATGATATACTTTAAAGTAAAATACCTAACATTTTCTCAATGCCTCATTTTCACTGTGGTGAAAAAGGTTCCACTCTAAAGGAGCAAAGAAACACCAACAAAAATAAAACATAGTGTTTCAGGAAAGCACTACATCAGGCCTGTGTCAAAGCTGAATAAGGCCTACTGGGCTTTAAAGCAAGCTTTCAATTTACATAATAAATGAAGCCAGTCAAAAATGTCAACAGCAGCAGAGTGTTAGATAAGTGCAGAACCTGTGATGTGTGGTCAGCTGAGTGTTAGACACACCTACTGCTACACACGCACACACACACACACACACACACGCACACACAAAGAAAACCAGAGTTTTTCCCCATGTACATATCTATCCATGATGAATGCCTGTAATGTCTTCTTTTCTTTTATTAAAATCCGCACCATTAGCTATTGCATTTGTAATTCATGCTGTAAATTTCACCTCAGTGACACTGATGTGGCTCGAGTGTTTTTACAGTTCAGAGAAAGAATTTGAGCAAATGTTCAGTGCAGGCTGAAATTTATAAGAAGTGCTTAGATTTCTCCCCTTATCTCTTGTTATACCTGTGAAAATGAAGTCAGTGTTCGAATGTAAAAATACAGTGAGCTGTAATGGAACTTCCTTTTACAGGAAACGTTATGCCTCACTGTCTCACGCCAGAATTCTAAACTTGGTCTGTGTTAAAATGGCACGCTTAAATATTAGATGCTTTGACCTAAATGATGGGAATCGGTGCAGGCAGTACAGTACAGTAAGGCGGATGATAGAGACTTGTGTTTTATACACTATAGTGTGTTTTCTGTTTTAGACAGTTAGACGGCGGGCTGTTTGAGCTGCAATATTGCATTAATGTGTGTCTGTTTAGGCATATGCACTGTATGTCTCACACACTCCATCTGTCTGATCAGACATATCATTTTCTGTAGCCCAAGCTCCAGAGACAAACAATCACCCTTTGCTGTTATAATAACCTCCACTCTTCTGGGAAGGCTTTCCACTACATTTTGGAGCGTGGCTGTGGGGATTTGTGATCATTCAGCCACAAGAGCCTTAGTTAGGTCAGGCAGTGATGTTGGGTGAGGAGGTCTGGGGTACAGTCAGCATTCCAGTTCATCCCAACGGTGTTGAGGATGAGGTCAGGGCCCTGTGCAGGACACTCGAGTTCTTCCTCTCCAACCTTGGCAAACCATTGTTGCATCTCAATTCACATAGTCATACTATGCACTAAAACTATGTACTCTTTTTGTGAAGAAAAAGTGCATACTGTTGCGTGTGCAGCAAAAGAGTATGGGACGTACTAACATGTCATGTAAAGGAAGAGAACGTTGTTGCATAGATACACACACTTTCACCATAACCAGATTCCACGTTGCATTTCAGTTTCTTTCCATGCATTATTCCTTATATAATTTCTAATATATAATTTAATTTACCATTCCCTTGGTTTTTTTTCCACATTTCATTTACACCTCTGTAAAATCTTCATTTACACCTCTCTCTCTAAAATGGCAAAGCAAACCATCACAAAACTCCTCCTCCCTCGCGCAAGGTGTTGTGGGCAATATTAGTTGAAAAAGTCTCCATGGATCCACACTTCGAAAATCTACAGGAAATAGTAGACCATTCAGGTACCTTTGGGATACTCATTTCAACATACTACGATTTGGGACGCACTAATTCAAATCTTGGATACTATTTAGGACGGATAGTAGGCGAATTGTGACGCTGTGCATGTCTTCAAGGAGCTCATTTTATCTACAGGGGCATAGTCATGCTGGAACATATTTGGGGCCCCTTAGTTCCAGTGATGGAAAATTGGAATTCTACAGCATACAAAAACATTCTATACAATTGAGTGCTTTCAACTTTGTCGCAACAGTTTGAGGAAGAATCACATATGGGTGTGATGGTCATGTGTCCACAAACCTTTGACCATATCAACAATTACATGCATTTTTAATCTGTTTAATGATGAGTATCCACCACAAAATTCCCCGTGTAAGGTGTTACTATAGAAACAACACCTTTGATAATATATTAGAACAAGTGCATTATTGAAGTTGATAATTTCTGTATAACAGCATATAACAGTTCTGAAGTGTGTTACCCTGCATATACCACAGTGATTTCCCAACGATTACAATGCTTCTCTGTCTTGAAGACTTTCCCATTGCTGGGAAACGTTGCAAAGCACCAGGGGTGTTACAAAGCACTGACACCTGAAACTCCTTCTATAAATGTTAAATAAATATGTACTAGCGAAGAAAAAAATGTCTCCATTATTATAATAGCTTTCTCCACTATTATAATAGCTTTTCTTTGCTAAACCACATTAAAAATCTGTTTATTATTAATCTTAGATTATGTGGTGTCTGCCATGCAAGCCCCTTTGTATGAGAAACATTAGCGAGTGCATTAATATAAACGTATTGCCGGATTTACTGTCTAAGCCATGCGGTAATACAAAAATAATGCACACTTTCTGCCCAATCAGATTGGACAATTCAGCCATGAAGTAGTATAATATAAACCTGTGATTTTCCTTGCAACCAGCAATATTGTCAGAGCTTCTGTTATGAAAAATGTAATCAAAAATCATATTCCAAAATTCAACAGCAATACATATTGTTCAATGTAGACCCAAATCGATTTGTGTGCACACGTTGTGTGTCAAGATTTCCAACCGCCTCTTTAGGGTACATTTCTAGACCCCATTCTCCACTCCTCGACCTTGAACAAAAGCAAAGGCATGCTGCATTAACTGAAGAAGAAAAGACTCCTTCCATTAGTGCAGCGTTTTCCCAAAGCGCTTGTTTGCTTTGCGGACCAGGATTCTCTACCTTGTATAAGCCAGAGTGGAGCATTATTGCAATAAGGATAACAGAGGCTCGTTTGTAGCTCCTTGCACAACAATAAAAAAGCAATGAACCATGGAGCGGAGGGGAAAATGAAGATCTTTTATTGTTTTTTTTGTTTGTTTTTTTTAATACAGTACATGGTATACCCCTTCTGATGGGTTTGCTGCTTACAAGGATAATGGTTCATCTCGTATGGGATTTGCGCTCCAAGCTAGCTTTATTAAATACACTGGATGACTTTGGATGAATTTACATATCAAATCACTTCCATGTTCAAGCTTCCGGGTAGCTGAGTTTTTTATAAAAACCGCCACTAAGAGGAATTTTCCTAGTGATCCCATCAGCACAAATAACATGTGTGTCTTACTGTAACTATACCCGCAATAGCTTTTCGACAACTACTTCTGTTACATTGCAGCATTTAGCAAAGACTCTTACACACTGAAGAATGCACATAAAAAAAGAGAATCATTAAATCCAATGCCTGCAGAAGAGTTAGAGTTAAGTGTAAAAGTTTGCGCTGAAATTGAATGCTGTTTTTCTAATCTTGTTTTTAGATGCTTTATACATATCTAGCTTTAATGTTCTTATTCGACTGGCAGATAAATGTGCTTCTTCTATAAATAGATGCTTAAAATTAAGCGGCTCAGTGGCTTAGTGGTTAGCATAGTTGCCTCATACCCCTGGGGTTGGGGATTCGAATCCCGCCTCTGCCCTGTGTGTGTGGAGCTTGCATATTCTCCCAGATTTTCAGGGGTTTCCTCTGGGTTCTCTAGTTTCCTCCCCCAGTCCAAAGAAATTTGTTGTAGGCTGGCTGGCATCTCTAAATTGTCCATAGGGTGTGAGAGTGTGTGCAATTGTGTGCCATTCCATCCCACCCCATCCAGGGTGTCCTCTGCCTTGTTCCCCAAGTTCCCTGGGATAGGATAAGTGGTACAGAAAATTGATGAATGAATATAACACTAGATAATTCTTACTATATTCAAGACAGTTTCACTTAAAAAGATGTAAAAAATTTTTTTGCAGTGTTTAACTGATATCATTGAACTTTTTTTTAACATACATGTTTTTCACCACTTTTGTGACTTTTCGTTGTATATGCCATAGTAATCTCTTTATCTATTTTATTTTATCACAAGGGGTATGCAAACCTTTGCGCTCAACTTTATGTGTTCTGAAATGCTATTCCTATTTGTGACTGAGCGATAACTAGTTGGTGCAGTAATGGCAGTACATCCCATCCCTCCACACATATATTCACACACACACACACACACACACACACACCGTACTGGATTACTGAAGAGAGAACAAAGCTTTCCACAGCGGCTCAGATGGAGAGGATCAATAAAGTCGATCAATGTCACTTCATCAGATGTGATCGATGAGTTTCATTTCTGCTTATCTCCAACCCCCCACACCTCTTCAAAGCTGAAATGGTTACAGGAGATTTGTGTGAATACATTTCATGTGAACAAAATCAAATCGTATGCAAAAATCACATGAAAATAAATGAATTACATGTAAAAGTCACATGATTCGTTTATTTTCAGGAAAAAACATAACATGAAAAGCATCTAAAATGTTTCAGTTTGACGAGTTAATTATGTGCTCATTCATTCATTCATATGACTCTTCCGAAGGGTTAATTTAGGAATTTAAGATTTGAAGAATTGGAGGCTGTAATTTAACTTTAACCAGAGTACTGATTTAAATTAGTATTTGTGTATTTGCTTATTCTTTTAGTGCTTATGAATGGGTGTTATGTACTCTGGCAAAAGAAATGTCATAAAGATGAATTATAAATTCTTACGGTAGCAGTATAAGGAGTGGTGCGAGAGGTTTACTCTTGAGGACAGAGCTGGTGTATGAGCGAAAGCGTCTGGAGAGAGTGATGGAGGAGGTTTAAGTCTCTCCACTGAGACCCTAATCGGCTCATGGTGACACGAATGCCTGCGTCTGCTTTTGTCACCAGTCCTCTGGCACTGTGTTACTCAAGAGAGCTCAATCCCCTGCCCCCCCCCCCCCCCCCCCCCCCCCATTCTGTCTCACTCTTTATCTGTCTCTCAGCCCTCTCAATCTCCAGCAAGAAAGCTTTCCAGTCTGTCTGTCTCTCCTTCTGTCTCTCTCTCTTTCTCTCTGCTGTGTCTGCGGAAGTCATCCTCAGATTTATGTTCATCCCTTAGCACCGGCTGAGCATAGAGCCTGCATAATGGAGGCTGAGGACAAAAAGAATAGAAGAGACAGAGAAGGACAAGGTAACGATAGACAAAAAGTGAGAGATAGCTGATTCTTATTATTTATGTATCTTATTATCTGTATCTATGTCTATCTATCTATCTATCTATCCATCCATCCATTCATTTTCTATACTACTTGTCCTACAGGGCCTGTGAATGTGTATGTGATCACATACAATCACATACACATTCACACACCCATTCATACACTATGGACACTTCAGACATGCCAATCAGCCTACCATGCATGTCTTTCGACTGGGCGAGGAAAACGGAGTATATATATATATATATATATATATATATATATATATATATATATATATATATATAAATGCAGCTTCAACCAAACAGTAAACAGATCCTTGCAATCAGAAATATACATTATGTTGCAGTCTCCTATTCACACATTTGGTGGCAAATGAAATAAATCCATAGTGGCACAAAGGCAAAGTTGATACGCCAAGCTTCTTTGTAAAATTTAGATTTTTTTTTACTCAGATCAGAACTATCTTTCTTGATGGTTAACATTCATAATTGCATGTGACCCATATCTGTCTTTAATGTGAATGCGCAGTCCCCTGAAACACCCTCCAATGGCACATCAATATCATTATTTGTGAGACAATCCACCATAGTACAAGAAACAAATGGACACACTAGCGGAAATGGATATACTAGCGCAAGTCTGTGTCATAATTTGCTCTGGAGATCATAGCCACATTCTTTTTGGCCCTTTCTTGGATAATTGTTTTGAACACTACACAGTTTTGGTAGCAATCCATTCATTTCCCCAAATACACTATATAGCCAAAAGTATGCGGACACCTGACAGTAACACCCAAAGAGGGTCTTCTCCAAACCAATGACAGTGCCCCATGGTAGGAGTCCAATCTCATCCGCAAAGGACCTGTGTGGGTGCAAGTTTTTATTCCAATCAAGCAGGAGCCACATCTGATTAATCAGTTGATCTTGGCTTTCAGTAGACACAGGTGTCACTTCCGCTTGGTTAGAATGAAAACCTGCACCCACACCTGCTCTATGCATAAAGCGATCTCCATGAAGACATGGTTTGACAAGGTTGGAGTGGAAGAACTCGAGTGGTCTGCAGAAAGCCCTGGCCTCAACCCCACTAAACACCTTGGAATTAATTGGAACACCAAATCCAGCATCATATTAATACCCATGGTCTTGGAATGGGATGTTCAATGATCAGATGCGCACATACTTTTGGCCAGATAGTGTATCTAGTAAAGCACTAATTTCCCCAGTGCAGTGTACACTATTGCTGTCCTCCATTGTTGTTCTGCCATGCTGCTGACAGTGGATGATGACAACAACTGTGATTTGAGCATACTCATTGGGAAAAAGTCACATGAGTGGCTATCTGACCATTCTAATTCTTGTCACATGGCCACATATTGAATATGTGTCCATTCTAGGACCACATAGAAAAGTGGCCCAGGTCTGATTTGGATTTTTGTGTCCACACAGTCCTGAATAAAATATGATCTGTGTCACATTCAGGTGGAAATTTTGATTTCTGTTACTTTAACCTGATAATGTGAACATATTTCTAGATAGTGTAATATTTCATTAGAAAGCCTTCTGTGTAGTGGTAATACACAGGGCCATTTTCATCCCACTGGTTTACATATTAATCTGCATTCAGGGAAGTAACCTTGCTAGTTAATGTTTGAGAAAGAAAATACTGGTTTGCTAGTTTCCGTGTGTGACACCACACTACACTGTTTAGGCACTTCTCTGAATATGAGGCAAAAAAAAAAAGTCCCCCGTTAATGTGACCTTTTCGACAATCGGGCACATCAAGAGGCAAAATGCAATGCGAATGCTTTTTTTATCCGCTGACAAATGGCCATTATTGTGGCAGAGCTTCAGCGCAGTGAGGAGGAAAAGAGATGATGGTTATTGCAGCAGCATCTCGCAGCATCTCACATCATCACTGTGTCTCCCTGCTGTCAGCGAGCGTGCGATGATCAAAACCACAAAATCACACTGCAAATGTGTCTGAAAGGGAAAAACAGAGACATCATTTTCAATTGAGAGAATCTGCAGAGCGTTCAGTATTAGCGCTTGATTCCTGTACTACAGCTGAGAGAGACCGAGAGGCCGAGAGAGAGAAAGAGAGAGAGAGAGAGAGATGATGGTGTCTTCAGTGAAGAAATGATGTCTGTAGTAATTGGCATTTTAAAGCCCTCGGCTGAATTACTAAGAATAGAGAGCGAGAGAGAGAGTGAGAGAGAGAAGCGAGAGAGAGAGAGAGAGAGAGAGAGAGAGAAGGGTAGTTTAGTTGCACGAAGTTTTATATTTGAGCTCTGTCCTCTCTATGCAGGAAATGCAGACAGGATGTGACCTTGTTCGTTGGTGGTTGAGCACTTTTGGTGTGGCCTTGGCATTGCCCAGGCCAGTTTAAACCCGCAGACTGAACGGAAAGCTTTTTTTTGTGCTTTATTTCTCTAAACCATCAGTTACTATTCCATTTCTACATCTGATCTTCCTCCCAGTTTCTTTATTTTATTTGTTTATTTTTGAAAGAGGCCAACATTTCATTTTCAATATCCGCTGACATCTAAGTGTATAAATACTTACAGTTTCCTCAACATATACTGATGCTAATTATAGTTGTGTTAAAATTTTTTAGTTTTTCGTGTATTTTTTGGGGGGGGGGGTGGGGTGGGGTGGGGGGGGCTAATTGGATCACAGGTTCTTTCAGCTGCGCTCATAGCAGTTGTGGTTGCATCTGGGCAGCGTTAACAAGTCTATTTAGTTTTGCCTGACAAATGAGCTAATTATGTCGACGGTTTGGGGCATTTTTGCATATATTAGCTTAGTTGTGTAAACAATAAAACACTCCGTTGAATGCTTTTATAAGAAAATATCAAAATTTCACAGTGCAAAGAGTTTTCCCAGGCTGCCACACATATTATTGTAGTCACCAATCCAATAATCACATTTTTCAGACTAGTGCTACTTTAAAGGCACTTCATTTAGATGGAACACATTGGAGTTTTTTTAGTTTTTGGGTTTTGTGCTTGCTTTGGCCTACAAATCTGGCTCTGGAGCTCTAGATCTGGCAAGCTGTTCCTAGATCAGCACTCTTCTACATTACTCGATGTATCGACACAGCTTCCACTGTTAGCAGTGTCTAGACATTACATTATGATCCCATTTAACATTGGTTTCAAGAGGGATCAATGTGGTTGCATTACATTTTTACTTTTGCTGCCTAGCGGCACATAGATACAGTGACTCGAGAACCAAGAGAGTGGGTTTTCTAGCTCAGGCTTATACTAAATACCAGAGTACACACACACACACACACACACACACACACACACACACACACACAAACACACACACACACACACACACACACACACACACACACACACAGAAGGCGTTTGTGAGCCGTTTCAATTTACTTCTGTCTGCCCCCTGACAATTGCCCGATTGTTTAAGTTCAGTTATGCTGCTCTCGAGTCCAGCTGTGATCTGATAAAGGTGCTTTTCAAGAGTGGCCAGCCGTTTAAAGAGATGGAGAGAAACAGAGAAACAGAGTAATTGACAGACACAGAGAGATAGATCAGGCTTTAGTTCGCCTGTATCTTGTTAAGTTCCCACCCACACTGACAAATCACACAACTTGTACATTTACATACGTGTTTATCAAACCAGATCAATAAAACACTCGGATCTCATGCTAATAGATTGCATGAAAAGAAAACAGTAGCACTGAATCTTACAGTTAGATCAGAGAGTAATACAGAGCACAGTTTATACAGTATCCATGTATGCATCCAATCAATTCATTTAGTAATGAATCTTTATAATAATCTATCCATCCATTCGTCCGCTTATCCTACAGGTTTGTGAGGAACCTGGAGCCTATTCCAGGGAGCATGGGGCACAAGGCAGGGTACACGCTGGACAGGGTGCCAAGTGCCAATCCATCGCAGGGCACTGTAATAATATATTCCCTTGTATTTTCTCTACCTTTCTTATTTCATTTCAGTAACTTTAAGTGCTTCAAAATGAAATGTGCATTGCAGTAAAAAAAAAAAAACAAACAAAAAAACCCCAACAAGCAACATTATTATTTCACATATAGGCATTATGTACTCCCAAGTGTCATAATTGAATAACCCAATGGCCCTGAGTGAAAAAAAAAGGCCCTGGGTGAAAATATATTTTAGATGCTTCAATCTGCAGCTACATTGAGTGAGTGGTATGGACAGCTAAGTATAGACCTCACTTTCTAGGTTACTTGATGGATAAATATGTCACTAAATGCTTGATCTCGACCTTTTACTGCGGTAACAATGCAGCTCTACAGTATGACCTTTTGCTCGGAAAATTTTTATTACCACGTCAAGAAATGATACAAAAGAGTTTAAAATCCTTTTAATAAATGACCTATTAAAAATGCTCATTAGTTTCTTGTACACATTGCAAACACATTACAATTTCAGCATTCACATCAAAATTAAGCTTGTTGACAATTATGGCATCCGGATAATTCTATCAACAAGACGTGGTTTAATTCAGGTTTTTCTTTTATTTTGTGATGTTCAATTTCAGATAAGTAGGTGTATCCCATTTCACAATGTCCTCAAACCCCATATATTCCTATATCTTGTACAATTTTGAGAATATAAAATATTATATACAATTCAAGAGTCACGACCACGGTGGAAACAAAATGATCCTGGCTTTGCACAGTATTCACAATTGAACTGAAGCAATATACTTTTGTTGTTATTAATTTCTGACTCAATACTTCATCCTGTGTTTCATAGTTTCCAGTAACCATGTTGCCTTCCTACTGTGTTTACTGTATAATTAGAGGAATCTGCTTGTTATCAATCTTTTGCTGTCATTGTCTAACAATGGCCATATTTCTTTGCCGCATGCTATCATTCATTGTTTCCAGTAGCCAGTGTGTGTCATTCGAGAAATATTCTAGCCGGCTGCAGTGGCATTAAAATGGCGCCGATAGAAAAAAGCAAGCGCCAGTGTTCGTATATGAAACAGTCTATTCATCAGACTCTTCAACTCCTCTGGCATCAATGCTACCGCATGTAGTGGCAGCTTAAAACAACCAGTAACTAATTAGTTCTTATAAATCACTCCTAACACCTCTGTCTTCATCAGGAACCATGATTGATCTGAGATTAATGAAACTCAAAACAAAGCCAAAATGCAAATTTCTTTGTTTTTTAATTTTATTTCTTTGCTTATCACTTGTTCACCATCTGTTTGCATAACGATAGATCAATGAATCAATACCTCTCCGTGGATAAAGAACAGCTGCTTTATTTAAAGCTTTCACTAAGTAAGGTTTCAAGAGTGGTCAGAAAATGGTGGTGAATTGTCCACATGGCAGCCATTGTTATACGTAGACTGCCAGGTGCAGACACATTTAAGGAAGTGAAAAGAATAAAGAGATCTGAATTGTACGATAGGAAGGATATGCAAGCTCAGGGATGGGCACTATTTCTGGTACATGTATTTGAAATACTTAAATGCTGCTGGTGTTTCTGAGGGACTTTAGCGAGGGCACTCACATTAAAGACATATGAAAGCTAGCATCCATCTGTCATGTTATGCTATTAAATATGTGTAATTGTCAGTAAAGAAATAGAGACATTCAACCATAACTGTTGTATATTTAATAAATGTTTAGACTTCAAATAAATAGTATCATTTGCTAGCTAGTGGTGCTGATTGTGGGTTTGTATGCTAGCTTGGGAGATAGATATTAATTTGTATGCAAGCTAGACAGCTGAATGTGAGTTTGTATGCTAGCTAGTAAACAAGATAAGTGTTTCTATGCAAGCTAGCGAGCTGAATGTGAGTTTGTATGCTAGCTAGAAAGCTGAATGTGAGTTTGTAGGCTAGCTAGTAAACAGGATATGGGTTTGTATGCTAGCTAGAGAGCTGGATGTGAGTTTGTATGCTAGCTAGAGAGCTGGATGTGAGTTTGCATGCTAGCTAGAGAGCTCTATGTGAGTTTGTATGTTACCTAGAGAGCTGCATGTAGGGTTGTATGCTAGCTAGAGGGCTGATTGTGAGTTTGTATGCTAGCTAGAGAGCTGAATGTGAGTTTGTATGCTAGCTAGAGAGCTGGATGTGAGTTTGTATGCTAGCTAGTAAACAGGATATGAGTTTGTTTGCTAGCTAGTAAACAGGATATGAGTTTGTATGCTAGCTACAGAGTTGGATGTGAGCTTGTATGCTAGCTAGCAAGCAGGAAAAGACTATGATCTTGTAGTTGTGTGAAACTCTTTTCAGCACTCAGGTGAAAATAACGGCAATTCAATTTTCTGTGGTACTCTAATTTATTCGAAACCAAAGACAGAGAATGCTGCATTTGGCTGTATAAAAGCCTCTTCCTGATTTTGTTCAGATTATTTGTGTAGATTCTGAGGGACAGCAGCACAAGTGTTAGCTATCAAGGCACCACAACAATAACACTACCCTTATCACCTGAAGTGGTACTACTTATCTCATGTCCCCCCCTTACAAAATGTATTCTTAAATATAAAATACTATATTTTGTTAACTGTGTCATTATCAAAAATACATTTTAATGCATTTTTCCCATGCCTGTGTTGAATAAGACACCATTGTATTGAAAAACAGTTGACAGGTACCGTATATTTGGCTCCATATCTATCTTGCATAATTGAAAGAGATATTGAGGCTCAGTGTTTGCTAACGTCACGATATTTCAGGACACAAACCCTCACTTATCTAAACGAGTACTGATAGAGCTGAGAGAGAAGGGAACCTGGTAGTACTGCAGTAATTTATTTTTCTGTCTGGCTTTCATGGTCTTTGCTGTGGACTGTATCATGCTGAGAACCAGTGGTCCATTGGCCTTCATGTGTGTGTGTGTGTGTGTGTGTGTGTATGACTGTGTGGGTTGGTTTCTTTTTACAAGTGTGTGTGTGTATTGTTTAACAAGGCCAGTAGGTGTAGGATTGAATACAATAGTGGTGTGGCTATTGAAAAAGGAAATAAGTTAGTTCACAGTTCTTGATGTGAGTAAAATAGATGACGAAGAAGAGGGAGGAGTAGTTCAGATGGTGTCTTTCTGTAGGGCCCAGCTGCAGAAAGACGTTTTCAGAGACACAGCACACAGTGTGGCCAAACATAATGGTCCCAGTGATCCCAGTCTCTCTTTCTTTCTCTCTCTTTTCAGTGGGACAGCTGTTCTTCCTGCCCCCATGGGCAACGGGCCACATGTCTGCAGGGGTCTAGCACACATGCACAGACACACTGCAATTGCACAAGAACTTGCACATGCATGCACATGCACAGAGAGGAAACACACAGCCAGATTCAGACACAAGAGGAAGTCAGAGAAACTCAGACACAAAGCACTCGTCATGCACACGGCCCTTGAACTTTATTATTTTTAACTTGGAATCAGTTCTCACCCGATTTAACAAGATAACATGTGTTTAAAAGAGTAGCTGATCTAATAGCCAGTGCTGTGTGACCGCATAGGGCTGCTAGACTGACACGACTCCAGCATCATCATTCGCTTCTCTGCCTAGTGATACACTCTTAAAGAGAAAGTGTAGCCTTGGTACTGAGATCACAGGAATGACAGCGAGGCACTGCTCCACAAACAACGCGAACGAGCATAAACACAGAGGGATATGCACAAGTGCATGCAATGGCATATAGATACGCCTACAAAAATCTATCTATCTGCCCTAAACCCAGAATTGGATCATTATTTCATCTCTTTGATTGTTTGTTTGTTTGTTTGTTTGTATATTGATTGACTGGCTGACTGACCAATTGATTGAGTGATCATGGTGGTGAAGATCATGCTCAAGCACTATAAAGGTTGCTTTTGTTAATTTATAATTGTTGTTATTAAGTTATTACAGTTTTAAATCTAATTTAATGGTCACTTGAATTGAATGGGTTTACTCAAAAGTTCAAAAACGTTTATACATAATGTACTCTTGAACTGAAACACCAAAAAACTAAGAAAAGTGCTGTTTATATGATATGTGCTGTTTATATCAAAAGCATTTGAACACCGTGTAACAGTGTTTGGATTCTGTGGGTGGAAAGTTCAGGAATAAAACGCTATTAATGGCTTCTAAAAATAAATGATGGTATATATTTTCCTGCCGTGACTAAAGCATATGTGTTTGCAATCAAAAGGGCTCCCAGGCTGATCTAACAGGAAGTTGGTTAGAGGTTTTCCTGGATGAGTAGACTTAGATGGATGGATGGATGGATGGATGGATGGATAGATAGATAGATAGATAGATAGATAGATAGATAGATACATACATACATACATACATACATACATAGATAGATAGATAGATAGATAGATAGATAGATAGATGGATGGATGGATGAATGGGTCTGGGTGGTTGTGTGGATGAACGAACGGATAGATGGAGGGATGAATAGATGGATGGCTGGATGGATGGATGGCTGGGTGGGTGGATGGATGGGTGGGTGGGTGTTTCTGTGGATGGATGGATGGATTGATGGATGGGTGGGCGGTTGTGTGGATGAACGAACGGATAGATGGAGGGATGGATAGATGGATGCATGGATGGATGGATGGATGGCTGAGTGGATGGATGGGTGGGTGGGTGGTTCTGTGGATGGATGGATGGATGGATGGGTGGGTGGTTGTGTGGATGGATGTGTGGATGGATGGGTCTGGGTGGTTGTGTGGGTGGATGGACGGTTGGATGGATGACTAGTTGCATACCCAGTAAATAACTTTCAATGGTATCGGTTCAAATGATAGGAGCCACACCAGTTTACCCTAATAGACTCAAAAAATCTAGCTAAAATACATCTAAGTAGAGGAAAGACCCATGCAGCCTAGCTAGCATACAAATGGAAACGCATAATTAGTGTGTCATAATGTAATATTGGGACAATCCCTCAAGCTTATTACTTTATTAACTCTTTTCAGGTGGTAACACTGGTTATCATACATGTTTAAGTCCACATATCTTATTGTAATTACATACTGTTCACTTTGTGGTTTCTGGAGTTTGAAACTACAGTATGAGGAACTAAGTACTATTCTGTATTATCAGTCAGAAGCCTGTGTTTCTTAACTATCCATGTCAGTCACAATTTTTTGGTTTGTCATGACAAACTTCTGATTTATATCCAATGTGACTTGGTGTATCAATGGATTTAAAATACAGATAAGGCACATCTTTTAATTGATATGTAACAATGAAGTTGAGCATTTTCCAATTACAGCACATTTTATTCATTTTAGACCACACCAATTTGCAGGCGTTGACACTTTTTATATATTAAAGAATGCCACATCACACATTTTGATGCATTTATAGTTATGTTTAATGTTGTGGAACATCTGCGAGGCAAGGTACGTTAAAGCAGCTATAAACATTCTCTCATCAGGCTCAGTGTTTTCCCTCTCTTGGTGTTAATAAGCGAAAAATGCAAGTAGGCATGTTACTGAGAAACTGCAAAGCCCTCTGTCCTGAAGACTTCCCCTGTTGGAAAACTGTTACAAAGACCTGATACTGGAAGCTCCTTCCAAAAATGTTAAATAAACAGCTCTTGTCAGAAATTATCTATATCAATTATGTTTTTTTTTGTTTTTTTTTAAATCTGTTTGTGTGGGACATTTGCCATATAATTCTCTGTGTAATTTGATACAATACAAACAACAACATATTAGAAGGAGAGCATTAATATAACCCTGTGATTAGTTGGAACTATTGTCAGAGCCCTAACCTTGTTTTTATAGTAAATAAATCAACACCTTCTGCCCAGTCATAATCAAGAAACCGTGCTGTGGCATAAAATCGCACAATTACACTTTTGCAACCTTTGCACTAGATAACACTGAGCAATAGGCTGCTTCAACTTCCTGTCCTGACGTCAGGATGTTGGTTTTATCCTTTTTGTATGTTCTTACCTGTATGTGTTTCCAGGTGCAGGAAAGGTATCATTTACAGTAAATCGATGCAAAGTGTACATATATTCAGTTGCACCATACGTGTCTTTCTAGGACTTAGATCATTTATACTGAAGTAAAACCAATTCCACATACCCAAATCCTTAATTATTATAGTAAAAACAGCCATACTCGTCTTAGATGAGCTAAATAAACAATATAATTCTGAATTTCAGTGTAGATTCACACTGCAGCATGAGAAGGCTAAATCTCTGTTTTCTGAGCTCACCAATCCTGCATCTGTTTCCCTGAATGGAGACTTGGCTAGTCTTCCCATGAATAATTGAGAAATGTCTAAACCATGCCATGCTTATTAATTATTAAACCACACCAGATGTATGTCCAGGTCTTTTACTGAAGGACAGATTTTGGGTCAGCTAAATTATTGGGGTGCATTTTTTTTTGTCTGTCATCAGCAGATGTTAAAAAACAGCATAGCCTAAAGGTGGGATTGACCTCTGCCTGCTGTGGGAGCCTGGCCAAATGGCTGGGTTACTGCCATGCGACACGCAAAGCTGCTTTCTCCTTGGTCATGTCCTATAATTGTTAGAATGCAGCGCACATTTTGTAAAGGTTAATGGTAAATTGAGACTTATAGTGAGACAACGTGAAGGTATTCAGGCCTTGAATACTTTAAGACCAAGTTCTTTGGTGGGGGGCCGGAGAGGAAATGCATGCGTGTGCATGTTCATTCCTGACTCACCCTTGGAGATCAGCCAGAGACTCTAGAAAACAAATTACTGCCCTTATTGCTGCTGTGCTATCTCCAGTCAATTAGCTCTGAGATGAGTTCTGTAAGGGTGTTAAGGTTCTCATTAAAGGCCTTGATTGATAAAATCCCAGCTCTGGATTCTGCATCTTAGCAGCCATCTTTATAGCACTGACTGCTTTTAAGAAGGTACGATTTATGCAAATCATATGTATGTGCTTTTAATATGTCCTGCAAGTGTGCGCTCTCATTAGAGCAAACCAGTTACACATATGCTCAACAACATTCTAGGAAAGGTCACAAAACATTATTAGTAATATAATGTCAGGACAGGAGAACAGATCCAGTGCAAAGTCACCTCTAACTGGACATGTAGCCTCTTTTCTTCCAGGCAGAGGCTTGCAGAGGAAGAGAAGCAGAGGGCATGGGAGAGCGATATGTCAGCCAGACGGCCGCCGCTTAGAGTACAAAATAAAAAAGAGGCATATCAAATGAATGACAAAGAGGGAGAGCCAGCCAAAGCCAATTACTTAACAGTCTTTCAGCCCTGGCTGTAATCCAAGAGATAGAGAGAGCGTGAGAGAAAGAGAGAGAGAGCAAGACAGAGAGAGAGAGTAGGGCCTTGCAAGCATTAGAGAGAAACAGCGAGAAGACAAATGTATTCATTGCTTTGCATAATGTCACTCAGTGTGATATTTGGTGTCACCTTCTTTCCTCCTGCAGCACTTCAGCTCTGCTTAGCTAAAACCATAGAAAAAAAAATACTGCAATACATCTTAAGCTCCATGAGCTAGTGGAAAGCAGTAAACCAATCAATATTGGGCCTTGGGATTGGCTGATGGGAACAGGGAGAATCACACTTTGTTTAAACAATTACCAAAAATCAATGCCTCTCATTGGTCAATATGGGATTCTAGTGAAGGAACCCTTCCTCATGCTGTCCAATCAGTGCTTACAATGCTGAAGGGTGTATCTAATCATCTCCCTGATAATTGGGATGACAATTTCCAACGATTTGTCAAAGGATAGCTCCATGCCTCCTACTACTTGGCCTCTTTCGGAAATTTTTGTAAATTGACCATGACGTGTTTGTACATGATCTTGTTTTTTTTTTGTGGGGTTTTTTTTGGCTCTCAGCTGAACAATCAGCTAATATTTTTTGGCTGCTGGCCCAAACCATTCAGGTCCCTGCTCTCTAAAGACTCCACTTTGCATAACCTCTCATGGGTGTGCATGAGTTATGCTTGGAGTTACCATTTCTAACAGGGCATTTATCACACGACAGGAAAGGAAAATCAGAAAAGAGAAATCATTAAGGAATGAAATAAGATGGAATGAATAAGGAGACTTATAATAACTTAAGGAGCCTCCAGAGCCAAGCAATCCCAGTCCTCTCATCTCTTAATGTTCATCAGATATTTCAGCAGTCACAAATCATTTTCACATATGCTAGGATAATTATTCTCATGCTTATCTGAAGCTGACAGAAGAAGACTAACAGTCTATAGATTATGATTAGAGATGCATCAATTACATTTTTATCAGACTGAGTATGAGTATGGGTACATGTTTTTTGGTACTGGTTGGTACCAGTACTGATACTTATACCAAAATGTGTAACCCTCCTGGTATTAAACAGGCATCACAGAACATTTTATTTAGCCCTGAGGTTACATAGTGACCATGAACAGTGCACACAACTGTTAGCTGGTTGATATGTAAGTTAATTGAAGTGCATTAGCTAGTTACATTAGTCATCTTGGATCGAGGACTGTTGCAGTGAAGAAGAGTGGGTTTTGTTTTGCTTTTGAAAGGCACTTCTTTACAGCTGTATGCTGTATATTGCTTATACTGTAGAAAGATGTGTAGTGTATCTGCATGACATTTTCTCACAGCACAGTTTGTAGTCTACTTTGCTTTGATTGCTAGTATTAGGTTCAGGAAATACATCTAAATTTCTGTCATATCGTGTCTGTTCAGAATTGCTATGATGTACACAAGTCTTACGTAACGTACTAACTGTGATATTGGATGGCAGTATCGGTGTATTTGTATTAGTATGAGTACACGTAAAATGAGCTTGATATGGGACTGATACAGATACCGATGCATCCTTTATTATCATTAGAAATACTGTATTACCCGAGCCAGGCTGTTTGAATTATTTTATACCTCTGTAGTCTTGCTGTAAGTTAATATATGCTTATCTCCAGTCTCCTTTATATAAGCTGTTAGTCCTGAGGAATTTTAGAAGAAAGTTGATATCTAATTGAATTATCAGATCAGTTAGAGTCACCTTAAAGTCTTCTGATCAGTATTTAAGCAGCAACACTGTAAAAGGATAATGGCAGCACTAAATGGTTCATAATATACTGCAGTTTCATGTATGCATCCATAATATCGCAGTCATAACAGACAATATGAAATATTATCTAGCTTGTCCTGTTTAAGTCATTTTTATTGAATTTTAGAGGACTGGCTGCGCTGTAGCTCAGATTTACTCTCTGCCATTCCACTTTTATTACATTATAACTGTAATTATACACACCTCTCCACTTTGTGCAACTATTATTCACAATACTCAGCATGTGTGAGTATTTTCATAGCAAACTCTACCAAGGCTATGAAAATAATTCCTTAGCCAAATAACATTTACAATGGCAGGATCAAGCTTAAATCGTACAAGGTCTTTGTACCTTTCCATCATCTCTATGGAGATTCCAGTTTTTTGTGCTGATAGAGATGAAGGAAATAATGCAGATGTGATTGAATTAATATGTTCTGAATTCTAATCAATTATGAATGATAATCAACCTTTTCAGAGGTACGACCTTCTTATAAAGTTTTGTATTAGTGTTAGTTCTGAAAATTCAGTTTTGTCAATAGTTGTTGTTCTCAATGTTTGCAAACCTTTGTGGTCTACTTTTAATAAGACTGCACTTGGACAGGCACAAACCACTTGAATATGACACCCACTAAACTGTTGTGTTTGAAAAGTAGCATACAACTATTGAGTAATACTAAGAAAGGATTAAGAGAAGCCCATTTGATTTGGAAACACCCACATTTGTTCTGCAAGAGAGGTGTGGGTTACAGTACCATGAGCCTTCCTTTGGTTTGTAAAAGAGGACACGATGACATACTTTTCATCTCACATGTGACATCACTTCCTGTGTAGGAAGCCGCTCCTTCAGGAAGGAGGGGGGATATAAAGTAGGAAAAGAAAAAAGGTACAGCAAGAGTATGTTCCCAGAGATGAGGCTTCTCTCACTATAGCAACCCACCATGGTGCCCTCTGACCCCATTTTTCCATTGTTCCATCCTGACAGAACAAATGGTGCACACTCCGGCCTTGTCCGTGGTTTCATGCGTGAACCAAACAGGAAGATGACTGAAATCTTCCTGCGGACTCAATGTGGCTACCTCCATACCTCTGCAATCAACGTTGGCAGGATCTGGCCCGTGTGAGAGTGCAGGTCAGGATAAATGTTCTAAAGGAAGGGAAGAGGAAGGAGAAAAACCTATATGTGATGTCATAGGCAGTGAGTTTAGGTCAGTTTATACATTACAGATTGAAGTTTAGCAAGTTCACTTGCTATCTTAACCCTTTCCTGGAGTACTTTGGTGTTCCATTCCTCCAGCGGAATGAAAATGGACTTATTAGACATTTTCAATCAAGTCTGTTAAAAGATTAGTCAAGATACTGTTGGGTTTCCATTTGTTGAGTATCGTGTTTACTTGCTGGTGAGCAGGGCAATGGGAAATGGGAAGGGTGTAAGCCCTCTGCTGGGCAAACAATTCACACCTCTCCAAAATAACATTGATTCAGAGATAAAACAGACAGCACAACTGAAACTTTTTTGAGAGTAAAAGATCATATAGAACTGCCACAATAAAATTATAACATTTAACCCTAGTAGAATAGCCCTGAGTGTTAAAGCCCTGCGTGTCTACTTTCATATGAGCCATTAACCACTACTGTGTAGTGTGATATAACAAATAAATTCAATCTGAACTTGGGCACTCCCAAAACAGGCATTTTTTGGTCTCTTGTAAAATGAGTTAAGAGTAGATCTTGCTCTGATGAGCACCAGTCATCATGGTGAATGCTCAATACTGATGAAGAGTTCACATTTAAACATTTCACTCAATATCTAATCCAATTTTCAGCACAACACCTGATTATTTACCATATAAATTGCCAGGCAAGTTGAGTCTTGCAAGTATGATTTCTGCACTATCCTAAGAAACTCACTATCAACCCTTGCACTGTACACTACATAAAATACTGGCTCCATCTTGCCCCTTAGAAAAAGACATCAACAAGGACAGTCAGCCAGGACTGTCTGGCAGCTTGTGTGCGGTGGTAGAAAGTACAGCCCAAAGAGTTCACTAATAACCTTCCCAATCTTCTGAGAGTCCAGTTTAAGCCTCTGCCTGCTGTCCAGCCTAATCTGTCTTCCCTTAATCTCCTGGCAGAGTTGAGGGAAACGTTGCGGTTTGGATCGCTTTTGATCTAATAACGGTCTTCTGCAACAGCCAAGGTTTGCACAGCCTTACTGTAGACTTGTCAATCAATCAATACCATATAGTTATAGATGGCTGTTTTGTGTACAAAAAAAAAAAAAAAACTGAACATGCCGTAATTGTAAAATAATCAAAAACAGAGTGGCATGATTATGGCCAGAGTCACTGCTACCACCATAAAGTTGATTCTTTTTATACCACAGCAATTTGTCAACCCTGAGCAATTTCTTATTTATTAAAAATGACACATGGCACACTTGGTGCTATTTAACCATTTAACGTCCGTGAAACAAGTTCCTGTTGTCGCTTGTGTTATAGCAGCTATAAACCTTCGTTCTTTCACCAGCCTCTCTATTTTTCTCTCTATTGAAATTAATAAGAGAAAAATGCAGCTTGTCCTGTTACCCCCGAAACTCTTCTGTCCTGAAGGCTTTCCCATGTCGGAAAACTTGAAGGACCAGCTTTATGTCTGACAGTTACGAAGTGCTGACACTGGAGACTCCTTTCAAAAATGCTAAATAAACATCTCCTCATAAAAAACTTCACCATATCAACAAATAAACACATACCTGTTTATGTATATATATATATATATATATATATATATAAATATATATATATATATATATATATATATATATATATATATATATATGCATAGTCCCTGTATACGTCGTATATAATTGCTATAGAAACTATAATATATTAGAATGAGCACAAAAAATAGCAAGTTTAGCTCGCACCTTTAGGGTTGGGGGTTCGAATCCTGCCTCCATCCTGTATCCGGCTTCAGGGATTTCTACCAGGTACTCCGGGTTTCCTCCCCAAGACCAAAGACATGCATTGTAGGCTGATTGGCATTCCAAATTGTCCGTAGTGTGTGAACGGGTGTGGGATTTTGCCTTACGATAGGTTGGCACCTCGTCCAGGGTGTCCCCGCCTTATGCCCTGAGTCCCCTGGGATAGACTCCAAGCTCCCTGTTATCCTGTGTAGGATAAGCAGTATTTAAAATGGATGCATGGATGGACAGTTTGTCTTGCAGCCTGAACTGCTGTCCGAGCCGTGCTGTTATAGAAACTCAACATCTTTTGAAAAACTTGACAACTTAACAGCGCTGTGATATGTGTGTATAAAAGTTGATGGTGATCTGTATATATACACTTATGAGATCCAGTTAACACATTGATTGAAATGGAGTCAAATGGACAGATTGGTCTCGTGTGAAAGAGGAACTGGCTGAAAAATAACCTAAAAAAAAATCAAATTTATGGATGTGACAGTCATGTTCATCAATGTGGATTTTTTTGTGTCAGAAATGTTTGTGAGAAAGTAATTCTATCAAGATCATCATGTGTAACAGGAACTTGCACCTGGCCTTTGGTGCATCGTGAGAAACATATATTAAGTGTGGTAAAGATTTGTCACTCTAGTTAGTGGTAGTGAATTTGCTGTAGGTTTCATCCAGTATCTCTACATGTGGTACTTGAGTCTGAGACAGTCACCTTGTTCTGCTTGTATATGTAACATTCTGCATTTCATTCTAGCTCGTGCATTCATTTTCACAGTGCATGTGTCATTCCAAAAATCTCCATTGGGTATGTGTGTTTAATCTCCTGCAATCTCTTCTGGTAGATTGAAACTCTGATGTATGTTCTGTTACTCATGCACAGTAAATTGCTAACTGGTGAGTGTTTACATGTCAAATGACTTGAGATGAATTGAGAAAATTACAATTGCAAATCTGCCACTTGAATGCAGTCATTTGTTTCATTTATGCAGCGCTGAGGAAGCGTGGTGAAGTCAACCAGCCGGCTATTTTACACCGTGACAAAGCTGCTAAAATCAAACCATAGCAAATCTTTTTACTCTGTGTTGCAAAGTTAAACAGGTGAGTTAATGTTTTGCTTCCTGAGACCTACGTGAGTGTGTTTACAGCAATTGTTCAAACAGAGAAGTCTGACCTTTTGAGCTGACAAGCAAATTATGATTTGAGAGATTCTAGATGCAGCGAATACAATGAAGGAGTTCAAAAATACAGTACTTGTTCTCTTGATTCGAGCTCGTTATTTCTGCTTGTGCGCTCTTGGACTGGAGGAGGAAGGTCAGGGAAGACTTTTCTTGAAAAACCTATTGTACTTGCAAAGCTATAATCTTACATAGAATACATAGGAGAGCAGCTAAAATAGCCTGATAGTGCTGAAGAAAAAGACTTGCTGTAGGCTACAGGAGTCCATTTAATGGTGTATAGTTGGCTACAGACAGGAACATTTTAACACTGGGCTTGCAAGAAATGCATGCTTTTAGAACAGCATTCTTGTTAACCAGTCATCACTGTGTGTTCCCACTTCTGAACCAAACGAAAATTCCCTTGAGAATGCACCAATTTGGAAAGCTATTCTGTCATTCTGCTTTTCTGTGTATAATCTTAAACAGAGTCCATATTTGATTAACCGTTTATAGTTTAGCATTGCCTTAGCTCACTGCGTTACAAATTTTAAATTACTATAAGTACTAGATGTGATTAGTATTTCTGGATTTTGTTCATCTTTGTTACCAGAAATCTGCAGCAACACAGTGTGTTACCAGCCTAGAAAACTGCAGACACACACACACACACACACACACACACACACACACACACACACACACACACACACACACACACACACAGACAAACACACATAAAAAAGACACAATTTGAGTGAAATAGTTTAATGACTCAGCCAATATTAGCTAGCTACACATTCAAACTACTAAGAATGTGTGTTTTGTCTGAAATGTTGTGAAACTGAACTGAAATGAACTGCTGCTAAGTATGGGCAATGTTTCAATTTAAATTAACAAACGATTTTTGCTTAAACGAATTATAAAGATGGAAACACAAGAACACACAGCTGAGGAAATTATGTTAATTGACAGTGAGCATGTTTGGGCTGGATGACCATGGGAGTTATAAAATATTCCTGACAATTGCATCCACAAATGTTAGTCAAAACTGAGAAGGTTTTCCTATAGAGGCTGTTCACAAATATCCAGGTTCTTTCCAAGATACAAATGAAGACATTTACAAAGACGTCATCAAGTGGTTTAACCTGGAATCAGATTGGGGAAGTTAAATGAGCGTTTAACAAGTCACCGAGATCAGTATTACTGTTCAGCTAAAGGCCACAACATATGATGAATAGTAGGATAAGTTTAGTCCTAAATGCTGGTCTAAAAGCATGATTACACATTATACTTTTTTTTTCCTTTCTTTCTTTCTTTTTTTTTTTTTTTTTTTTTTTAATATATGGTCTTATGTGTGCCTGTAAATATTAACTTACTGCAAATTGCTGTGGTGTCAACAGTGATCATTTTGTTTATTAAACCACAATGTTTTATAATTTGATTTCACTGACTTGAGTTTAAACCACTTTTCAGTCTGATCTTCGCTACATTTGGACTAGATATTAAAACAACACTTGGGCCTGCACCAGGTTAGGGTCAGATATAACAATATCTTTGTTAACCTGGGCCAGTTCTAAATCTGTTTTGGCACAGATGTATAAAAGCCAGTTCCTGAAATGTGTGTCTGCCATGCTGAATGAAGCAATTATGTATTGTTTCAGTAGGCTAAATGTAAAAGCTGTATCATTGTATACATTGGTACTGATAACCATGGAGTGTCTTACAATCAGTATGCATTTTAGTCTCTCATAATCATCCATCCATCCATCCATCCATCCATCCATCCATTTTCTGAACAACTTATCATATACAGTGTTGTGGGAAACCTGGAGCCTATCCCAGGCACAAGGTGGGGGACACCCTGGACAGGGGGCCAATCCATTGCAGGGCACAATTGCAAACACACTCACACTGTGGACAATTTGGAAATGCCAGTCAGCCTACAATGCATGTCTTTGGACTCGGGGAGGAAACCGGAGTACCTGGTGGAGACACTGAATCATGTTGAGAACATGCAAGCTCTGTGCACACAGGGCGGTGGGAATCAAACCCCTGATCCTGGAGGTGCTAGACAACCATACTAAGCCACCACAGTGGTTAGCACATTTGCCTCACACCTCCAAGGTTGGTGGTTTGAATCCTGCCTCTGCCCTGTGTGTGAGGAGCTTGCATTTTCTCCCCATGCTTTGGGGGTTTCCTCTGGGTACTCTGGGTTTCCTCACCCTAATCAAAAGACATGCGTTGTAGGTTGACTGGCATTTCCAAATGTGAATCGGTGTGCAATTGTGTCTTCCAGGGTGTCCCACGCCTTGTGCCCCGAGTTCCCTGTGCGGGATAAGTGGTATGGATGGATGGACAGCTTTAGCATTATACCATAGTGCAACTCGAAAATGCTAATTATAAATACTAATCATGTACTAGCATCCTTAGCGTGCAAAATTCTGATATAATAAGTAGTAACAAACTATGAGCCTCATTCTAATAACTTTGTCCTGCAGTCTGTATGAGACACCATCATTCTCAAAATTGGAAGTGATTCACAGCTTAAATATTGCTATATTCAAATGTATTTGTTTGCTCATTGTGTTTAACGGCTTACTTCTGTGATATTTATAACTTTGATACCATATCAAAGTTCAAGACTTCCAACAGAAAGGTAATATAGTGGTAAAATATGGTGGAAACCCATAGTAATATGGTTAGCAGCGAATGCTAAGTGCAAATGCAGTGTAATTTTAGTAAAACTGAGTCTTTTTAAAGTAACTTATGTACATATCTGAGGTAAATGTTGATATTCTCAATATTTTTGTAATATTTCCAGTGTAATTCCACCTATACATCATCTAAATTAAAGACAACAGCATTGTGCTACCTAGCTAAACTAATAACCTCAGCCATTACATAGTTTTCATACTTGGTGTCTTTTTTTTTGCTGTTGCTTAGCAACAGTAGGATCAAGACTCTTTCATTGCTTGTGTTGGCTGGTGGGACGGCTTTTTTGTAGCATTAGTTAGACAGATGACACAATAGATGGGATGACACAGTAGATAGGATTTTTCAATGGTATTACATTAGTTTGAATGTTTAAGCCACTTAAAACTCCCATTTGTAAGTCCTTACTCTCACTCTCCTGCTTTAACAATGTATAAGTTGGAAGAAAGTGTGTTCCCTTACGGAAAAGAATGCTACAGTATTACACAATTAGAAACCGATATCATGCGCCTCTACTTAAGGCCCTCCTGTGAATTCTCAGGTTCATACAGATATGTATCTAATTGCAAGCCATCAAATTAACTTCAAATTAATGTAGGCTTGTAGGCTTGCAGGCTTGCAATAAGCTTGCAATAAGCTGTTCTATGGTTTATTTCCGCCAAAAATGACTGCTTGGGATTTTTTTTTATTTTGTTTTGTATTGTTGAGATTTTATTGTCTTTTATGGAGGATGCCTGGTGGGTGCACTAATGGGTAGGCTATTTTAAAACTGACTGAAGAAAGGCTCCAGGAAAGGCTGATTTGATCATGCAATATAAGATCACATTATGAGAAGCAATATAAGACGATACAGCCAAGAATCAATATGAAATGCGTCACGCTGGGGGACGCAAAACAGAATGGGTCACATGTGGTGTGGTTGCTAGGCCTTTTGTGGCATGCTAGTGCACATCTATGACTCTGTAATGTGTGTGACACCTACACACACTTAGAAACACATACACACACGCACACACACATACATGCACTTGCTGCACTAACTGGGTGTCTTTGTGGGTATACAATTACTCAGTGTAGCTGATCTGTTGCTCTGTGTAATGAGTCATTCCCCTCTATGGAACCACTATAGAACCTAAACTCCAAATCATTGATTTTAAGGTCAAAAACTTCTCTTTTTTTATTTCTGTATTTTTATCCTGGGCCCTTGCCAAGAACACAGTCTTTTTTTTCTATATGACTACTCATTTGTTACAAATTCAAACACACACACTAGTAATTTATTTCAGATTCTGTGACTTTACATTCATTTGCTTGTGGTTTATTAATTTGATTATGCTGATAAGTGTTGTGTGTGACTTGCATAATGGCTAATTATGCAACCAGTGCTCATATGGCATTTCAGTGATGTGCTGAAAGTGGCCTTGTGAAAAGCTCTGATCTATATCCATATATTACTGAGATACAGTCTCATCAAGGTTGAATTGTGGGTGTGTTCAGGCATCCAGCTTCAGATAAGGGCAGTATGTCCAGAAAAAGTGTTAAGTGTGGGCAAGCATGATTTGTTATAAGTAATGGTAGTGTGTGTTGTCTTGGTATGAGTGTACCAGGCGTAGCAACAATGTTAGGATTCTTGCTAACATTGGATACACTCATCTCATACTGGCCACTTTATTGGATATCTTCTTAGTCACCTTGTACATATATGGTAATAATTCATCTTTCTCCATGCTCTATTTTTGAACATTGCAACACTGCTGTACTATATACACTTTTACCAGTACTACACATTAATATAGCCCCCATGATACCATGGTGGAAAGTGTTGCCTAATCAAAGCTCCAGGTCCTTGGCTCTGTCCTGAGCTCAGGGTACATTCTGCACTCTCCGAAATCCTTGTCTCTAGGGGGGTGCTATTAAGGGTAATCTTTTGTACCTTCAATATATATATATATATATATATATATATATATATATATATATATATATATATATATATATATATATATATATTACCTGGCATGGTACATGTGGAGTACCTCTGAATACATTTTAGAGTAAAGCTTTAAATGTACCTCAGTGGTCATTAAAATCCAATTATGTACATTTCATTGCTTTTTAAGGTACTCTATATGCAACTTTTCAAGGAGAAAGATATAAACTGTATCAGAATATCCCTACTACCCAACGATAAAGTAGGTGAAAAGCAGCAAAGGTTTAGTATATCCAAATTCTCAGTATTCATAAAACAGTAGGCGAAAAATACCCGGATGACCTACTGCTTCTGTTGAGATTCTTCAGTATGGAATCAATGAACACTGTGGATACTGCATTATCTTATAACGCAATAGGACTGGCATGGAAGAGCTGTCAGAACCAAAAATGGTGGGCTCTTTTTATGTGTAAGTGCTAGGTATTAAACATTGTTCCTTGTGGTTAAAACCGTACTTGTTCAACACCACCTGAGTAAATTGCTAACTTGTTGAAGGTTTCAACAAGAAAAAAACAGTTGTGGTGCAGGTGCTCTAATCTGGCATGTTCTTTAAAAAATTTTTTTGCAGTTATGATGACGTAGTTCGCATGACAATGCCAACATTGCATTCACATTACATACATATACTGATCAGTACATACCTTGCCAATGTTCGAGCAGTAGGTACTGAATCGAATGCAGTATGTACTGTCACAGTATGCGATTTTAGACACAGACTACAGGTACAACAAATGTATACTGTATGCTGTATATGGTACCACCAAAGAGATATAGAAAATTCATCATGTCTGTGTGGGTTTCCTCTGGGTTCTCTGGCTTCCTCCTATTTCTCAAAAACATGTGTATATATGTGTGTGGGGGGGGGGGGGGGGGGGGTGTTAGGGGTCCTGGTGGACTGGTCCATCACATCCAGGGTGTATTCCCTTATTCAAGAAAGACCATATGATAAAAGGACTCATAGAGAGACAGGGAGGGAAAGAGAAAGCGAGAGAGAGAAAAGGTGAGGATGCCCTTTCACATCCTTTCACTCTATCGACTCGCGCGCTGCGCGTCTCTCTGAGGAGTTTCCGTGGTGCGCGCGCAGCAGCCGCAGCAGCACAGCTGCACCTGTGCGCGCGCACGAGCGACACCGCGAGTGTTTTTCGACGCGAAAACGAAAAACCGGGTGAGAACAAACCTCACAGACGTGTATCTTCCCCCCTCAGACGTAAATACTGACGTGTGACTTCGTGTTTCATCCGAATCGACACACGAAGTGAAAGAGACAGCGGAAGAGAGACAGACAGAGAGAGAGAGAGAGATGAAGGTTTGTCAGAGTGTCAGACGCCGCTATATTCAGCTCGAAGTCGTTTCTTTTATCATTGCTGCTTTAATTAAATAAAAACATGTCGCTTTTGTGACAATAACTGAGGACAAGTTTCTCTCTTGGGGGATTGTTTTGTGTAACTCTGTAGGCTGTATCTGGGAATGTCATTACTAAAGATGAGATGGATTAACTGTTTGCTTCTTTACTTTTCTTCACTATAAAGGTAAGTAAATAAATAAAAACACACACAATATTGTCCCAAACAGCGTCTGGACTCCTGTCACAGCGCGTGTAGGTTAAGTCTAATCCGTGTTTATTTGCCTGACAGGTTACCGTGGTGTAACACTATCAGTATTTCACTTCATTTATGCAAGAAAAGGTTCTAGAGAAGGCGGAAACGTTTTTTTTTTTGGAGTGCTTATGTTGTGTGGCAGAAACAAACAACCCAGGGGTGCTCAAACTTTTTTGCAGCTAGCAGGTACCTATTAATTATAAAATAAATAAACACAACCGTTCGAATTAAACCCATTATTCGAATGTGTGCAGTAATATTTTGCCCATTTTTGTGGAGCTGTAGTGCATTTTGTTTCTGACACGTTCATCAGGTCCGTGGTGCCATTATTTTTTAGACTTTCATTCATTCGTCTTCAGTAAGTGCTTTATCCTGGTCAGGGAGCAGTGCAGTGTATTCGGAGCCTACCCTAGGAACACTGGGTGTAAGGCAGGAATATGTCCTGGACGAGATGCTTGTCCTGTGCATGGCATCATGCACAAACTCCACAGCTAAGGGCAGTTTGACACAGCCAATTGGGAGGAAACTGGAAAACCCAGAGGAAACCCATACAGACACATGGAGAACATGAGAAGCTCCAACAGACAGTGTGGAGCATTGAAATGGGGATCTGTGTAGGGATTGTGATTTCCACAATTCCATCCATATCCATTTTCTGTACCACTTATCCCGGAGCCTATTCAGAATTCGGTGCAAGGTGGTGAACACCCTGGACGTGCTGCCATCCCATTGCAGGGCACAGTCGCTGCACACACACACTCACACCCATTCACACACTACCGACAATTTGGACATGCCAATCAGCATGCAACGCCTTTGGATTGGGGGAGGAAACCCCCGAAGCATGGGGAGAACTCCACACACACAGGGTGGAGGCGGGATTTGAATCCTCAACCCTGGAGGTGCTAACCACTAAGCTACAATGCCCTCCTGATTTCCACAAGTGTACTATTTATTTATTTATTTTTTTAAAAATCACAGACCCTCTTGGCTATGCTTCACAGACTCCATTTTGAGAACCCTCAATGTATGTGATATAAACCTGGTCAGTGTGCTTGCAGGTGTACAGAAAACGTTGCCACAGCTTGCAAATTATGAGGCGATTTTTGTGGGAGATTGTTTGACCCACCTAATTAAGACATGAACCCCTCAAGGAATTAAACAAAAAAGGTTGTAAAGGATTTTAATAATGAGAAAATGTTTCTTCAACCATTTCAAAAAGGTACAAGTAAATTACACGTTTTAAACATCTTATTCAATAATAACACCATTAAGTAACCTTTTGTGACTAAGACATCAAGGCAAAGCTTTTCCATGAAATAGCTCTTGAAACTTGAACTTTGCCTACACCTGAAACCACAATTTATTCTCTGAATAGTGCTCTAATTAAGGAGTCAAGCCATTTTTATGGAGAATAATCAGCATTTTCCTCAAATCCCTCAATGCACTACAGTAGGTGACCAAATAATGTCGTCTAGCTGATGCAGAACAGTCAGTACACTTTGTAACCTGTAGGGAATAGGGAGTAGATCACCCTTGGCAAAACATAATGTACTATTGAGTACCCTAGTAATGTGGCTGAAGATAGAGCAGGGGGTGACGTCAAGGTTTTTGCATACAATTTTGCAGTTCACAGATGTATATGTCATGCAAAGGGTGCCATTACTTTATAGTTTATCTTAACTTAATTCTGGATTGGTATAAATTTATTGTCAACCATATTGTGAATTTCTAGATGTGTTAAATGTGCTCCAAAATGTTCATATATGTAAAAACAAATATTTTCATGCATATGTAAATAAATGTATATGTACTAAAAGTATATACTGAATGAACTAAATGTATATATACATTTAGTTGCACGTTAATAAGAATGTGCATATGTTTGGCTGAACTCTATCTTATGTTCTGACAATAAGAAACTGGAATGAATTTAAAGTCTGATGCCAGTGGTGTACGTTTTATATCACATCATAGTAAACTAATATCTGTTTTTATGTTATTGTTATTATAACCTGTTCTTTCTTTCTTTCTTTAGGCTACTAGATGTTGTTTTTTTTCTTAACCTAATGACTGCATGTGTGTGGTCAGAATGCACTGTTTATGTTTATGTTATATTAATGAAAGCTTCTCCTATTTTTCTACTTTTAGCAGCAGGCAATCTAAAGCAAGGGAAAGAGAGAAAGAAAGATTGGCCAGGTCTCCATCATTGTGTAGTTTATTACTGTTTTTGCCATGCTGCCGTAGCTGTGCTCAGGAAGCTCCCTCCCCTGTGAGAGGAGCTGCCATTGTGCAGACCGCCGTATGACAGTTGGCTAGCGCCGGCTATTTTTGTCAAGTGGAGAAAATAATAGTAAAGAACAAAGGTAGCAAAGTGAAGTGGAACAATGAGTCTGATAGGCGTGCTTGACTGCAGGTGAAATTTTTGCATAACACACTGTATGTGTATCAGTGTTTGTGTTTTCTTTGGCTGGGTTACCTAAGGAATATAAAACCATGTCTTAGTAGCTCTTGCTTGTTGTCGGGATTAAGCTGTAATTGTAACCTAATCCTTACTGCATTAGAGTAGTACAGTAATAGTAGTTTAAATCTATAGGGATATGTTAGCCCCTGAAGGAGAAGTGTTCTTTTAGGGTTTAAGTTATGGCAAAGAGTAAGCTGGACTAATGGTCTTACATCACTTAGACTGTGTTTCAAAATATCTTTGTGTCTTCAGTTAGTTGTGTTCGCACACTGTTCTAGAAAATTCTTAGCACAAAAAAGTCAGACTGAGCATTCTGACCTCTTACGCTTTTGTCTTTGTTTGCAGGATGCTGAATCCATGAGTGTCTAGAGAAGGAGGCTGACAGCGAGGACTTAAACTGCAATTGCGTTCTTCTTGGCCCTTGCTTCATTCTAGTGCTCTTTTACAACCTGTGTTAATTCTATGTTAAGAAGGGATGAACATGAAGCCTCCTGTTCAAGATTGTTCCAAATGATGAAAGCGAGCTCTCGTGTTCTAACATGCCCAGAATGACTTCCTGAGTCTGCTTAGTAGTGAGACACTGCTGCGCTGGATGAAGACGCTGATCAGGACTGTGCTGGGCAGATAAGACGTCTGCTAAGTGATTGAGTTATGACTTCTCCTTTGCAGCTTGTGTGCTTACATCAACCGTTTAGATTCTCTGAAGCTACTCATCAGTCATCCCAGACCAAGAGAGGAGGTTAGTGAGGAGAGAAGATTTAAAGGAAGAGCGAGAGACCAAGGGAGAGAGCATACAAGTACACCATGCAGTCAGACGACCTCTTCATCCGCAAGTTCCGCAGACAGAGCCCACGTCCCACCCCGGTTTTTGAGCCCAAGCGGGTGGAAGTGGCTGAATGGCCACCCAGGAGGGAGGGTGAGGGAGCAGAGGGTGAGAGTGTGACAACACCTAGCAGGGCAGGGCTTAATCAGCGTGCAGTTGCTCGTGGCCACATCATGCAGCGCAGCAACAGCGATGTCACGCTGGGAGATCTGGACTCTGCGGCAAAGGCAGGTGCAAAAGCGGCCAGGTCGGCAAGCGAAAAGGCCGGGCAGGTGGGACAGGGCGAGTCTAATATAGTCCTCCACCGGGAATATGGGAGTCTCTCCTCATTAGAAAAACAGAGCCGACCTCCAGAGCCCTGCAATGAGGAGCAGACCATTCTCAGTCCCAGTGCTCTTCGCTTTAAAGATCCGTTCTTGCTGCTTGGACTCCAGGAGACACCGCCTGAGCCAGATGGCTTTTTCCGCGCCCTGGAATGCCCAAAACCGGCCAAACCCCCAAAACCTGATGCTCTAAACAAGAAATCAAAGCCATCACCCCTTCAGGTCACTCCCATACCATGCGATCAAACATTCGGAGGTGCATGGGTGCGCAACTTTGCCCATTATGACGTGCAGAGTATCCTGTTTGACTTGTGTGAGGCGGCCACTAGCCGAGACAGTGTTGGCCGCAAGAAGAACATCACCTCAGGGGCATCTGCTGCCTCGCAGCTCAGGCCTCTTGCCCAGCCCCCACCTGCTTCACCATCTCAGAGTTTGGGCAGTGGGACGGTAGGTACAACTAGCACAGAGGAACCAGAGCCGTGCCTGCTGGACGAAGGAGACGGCAATGACAATGATTTGCTGCTCAGCTGCCCGCACTTTAGAAACGAGATGGGAGGGGAAGAGAGGGCTGGACTGGGGAGAACCCAATGTTGTAGCGGGCGATGGAGGAGTCTACAAAGCCCCAATGATGCTGTGTCTGTATTAGAGGAGCCTCGAGAAAGCCATGTGCAGCAGCAGGGAAAAAGTAACTACTTCATCGAGCATGCAGACCTGGGGGCACGGTACTACCACAAGTACTTCTACATGAAAGGTGAGAAAGAAGATTTTTTATTGATTTGACGAGCATGTGAGAAAGTGTGTAAAGTACAGAAGATGCTGCTTTTCTGTTCAACGGATGCACATCTTTGTTACCATAGCGATATCAGTACTCTGTGTACTGGCTCATACCTGGTACATTACTGACATCCTGTTAATAAAGTCAACACTCTGCAGCCTTCTGTTGTCAAATATCACAAGCATGATTCATGCTTTAAGACAGTTTGTGTTCTTTGTTGCATCTGTGTGCTGTCAGCCAACATAACGCACTCTCAGAGTATAAAATACAGTGGAGTGGATCTGCACAAATGACAAATCCATTCCAAGACTGATTCACAGTTACTGATAATCAGTAATGGAATCACACATTCCTAGTACACATCCCACATTTTTATCATAATGACAAAATAGACATATAATGACATAATTCCACATTATCAGTTAAGATTGTGTGGTCTGTCCATATAAGTCTATGTGAATGTCTGTCTATCTATCTATCTATCTATCTACTATCTATCTACTATCTATTTATAAATTACGCAGATCTTATGAATGGGGGTTTATAGACGTCAATGTCTAATTAGTTCACCTTAGCAAAGCTAACCAATATCATGATTAGAATTTGATTCATTTGTCTAGACATGAAGCTAAGTACGTAAAGTGAACATATCATATCGTTTGAAGAGGGAGCAGAATATAAACGTGTGTTTATGTGTGCATAACTGCCTTTATGTGGCAAATGTGTTTTCCTCTCTGTACTTCCCCTCTCAGTATCTGTGCATTGTACAGTTGCAGCTCTTAGACTCGCTCAAAGGCTCAAAATGGGGATGCTGTGAGGTTGAAAGTAGGACAGCATGTGCTGAAGTCTGCGTAGAAGCTTGCGTCAGTTTGTACCTTGTGATGCAGCTTTGTGACATGTTTTATCAGTCACAGTGTATCTATGACTGTTCAGCTTCCTACTCCTTCACTCTTTCAGTGTTTCCTGCTTACTGTTTACAGCAATCTCTCACTAGAAGTGAAAAGAGCTGGGCGATATATCGATATAATATCGATATCGTGATAAAAAATTACACTATACATTTATCTGAGATATGGTTGGTATGATGATGTATTTTTTACGCTTAATAATTACAAATGAAATGGTACTGAATGGATGCCGTTGATTTGATGTAATTTTTAAAAACTTTTAAGTTTTGTAGTCAAACTCAGTTTAATGTTTATTTTATTATTGTTTTGCAGACAGTTTGTTGGCCACATTATATATCATGAAATGCATCATTTATTGTCAAAATGCCAATTATCTTGATATGATGTATTTGTCATATCACCAGCCCTAGAAGTGAATAGTTGTTTGGAGTTTTTTTTTTTTTTTTTTACAGCTTCCTTTTATTTCTATTCCTTTCTCTAAATGAACGTGGAACTATTGACAGTGGTGTTTAGAGCTTGCACTCATGTATTAACATAGAGTGTCATACAAAAGATAAACATCTAGGCCTAATTTTCAGTGCTAACCTTTTAGATCTCGATGAAGTTATACCGACATTTAAAATTTTGTTATTCGTAGGAAAATGTTTTATTTAAATATTAAAGCATATGATTCTGTTGCGTAACTTACTTGGTGCACTACATTATATTCTAAATGGCTACATTTATATGGCGCCTTTTAGCCTGAGCGGTTCAAAGCTCTTTACACTGTTTCTCCTTCACCCATTCACACACTCACACACCAATGGCAGCAGAGCTACCATGCAAGGCTCTAGCTAGCCATCGGGAGCAACTTGGGGTTCAGTGTCTTGCCCAAGGGCACTTTGGCACGTGGAGACATGTGGGCCGGCAAGCGTACCGCAAACCCTATGATTAGTGAACAATCCGCTCTACCACCTGAGCCACAACCGACTAAATATGTACAGTGGAATGGCATTTGAGATTCAGAATGGTATCCATATTATTGTGGATGTTGTGTAAATGTAACTGACTAATAGACGTACACTAGAGTATACATTAATGCTATGTATACAGTAATGCTTTGTGAAACAATGGGGAATGTAGGTATATAGGAATATAGGGAATACAGGTGAATACAAGAATAGAGTAATGCAGTGTTTTTTGTCCTTTCCTGCAGACCATCAGAATTTCTTCGGCATGGATGAGCGATTGGGGCCGGTGGCCATCAGTTTCCGTCGTGAGGAGAAAGAAGGCTCCAGTGGCGCTCAGTACACGTACAGGATCATATTCAGGACCACAGAGGTGAAAGAGTTAATACTCCACACATTTCATGTATATATTTTTCTGTTGAGATCTCTCTATGGCAAACATATTTCCTTTGCTCAGTGATGAGTTTGTATAATAGCTCATCAATAAAGGGAAGTTAAACTCAACCGTTTCGTGTAAGTTTCCACTTTATTTGCGTTTCCTTCCCTCTCTTTCACCGGGTCATGTTTTATATTCTTCTTTTCTAATCTGCCAAACCACTCACCTAATTGTCTCTAACGCCATGTCTCTGTCTGCATCTCTCACTCGAATATTTCCCTCTTTTTTTATTACCTGTCAGTCTCTTCCCTTCTCTCCATTTATCACTGTTGACTCCTCTTATCCTGAAGTCCTATGTCTGCCTCTTTGCTCTACATTAGTATTGTATCTCTCCTTCTTTCGCTCTGTCTCTCCTCGTGTCACTCTGCAGTGCTATCATGTCTTGTTCACGTCTCTTTTCTATGTGTCTCCTTTCATCTTATCTCTCTCTACCCTCCTATTAAGCAGTCTGACACATAAAGGCAGGAATGCAACCACCTCCCCACCGCACACACACACAAATTTTATGAATAATTGGCTGTATAAAAAAAAACAGGTGTAAATCTTTAAAAGAATATGCTTTCTGAGAATTATTCATAGAATTATTTATTTTTTTAAACACAATTTTGATGTTTGAAATGTAATTTAAAAAATGGAAATTCAAGCAAAAGAATCAAAATCTTCAAAACAATGGTTAAATATACAAATAGTAAACATATCTGTCAAAGAAAGAACTGTCTCCTGTGTATCTGAATGAAACTACACCTTGATATACCTTAACCCTTTAGACATCCAGTTTATTATTTAGTTATTTACCATAAAGCATATTATTCAGTAATTAAAGTAAAAATACTTGAAGTACACATGGGTGACCAATTAATGAAAAAATCTGTGGCTTTGTTATGCTGCTGCATTTTGCTGGCATGGTTTTGGTTTGGCTCCACTTAAAGTGAACCTATGATGAAACATTTCAATCCTGGTGGGTGTGGTCTCTTCCAGGATGACTCTGTCCCATCCACAGGCCATGACTGCTCACTGATTGGTTTGATAAGGATGAACATGATGTAAATCATATGCTATGGCCTTCACAGTCACTACATCTCAACCCAATTGAACACCTAATGGAGATTTTGGAGTGACATATTAGACAGCGCGCTCCACCACCAATATCATTGGACGATCCCGCCAGTTCAGCTCCAGTGACGTGTAGAACCTGTGCCAAGGTACACTGAAGCAGTTCAGGCAGTTTCTGGTGTCCAAACATCTTATTGAGACATCTAAATTTTTCACCGGTCTCTATGTAGTATAGAGCTGTAGAGTGAGGAACGTAAGTCTGAACCCATTGGCAGGTCCTGGGAGTTTAATGATGCATGAAGATTGTTGAGCTAAGAGTCTGTTTGTTTGTTTTGTTTTTTCTTTCACATATAGCTCAAGACCCTTCGTGGTTCCATCCTGGAAGAGTCTGTACCATCTGCAGCGCGACACACAACCCCAAGAGGGCTTTCTCCCAAGAGACTTCTGGAGTTCATCCTCCCTGATCTCAACCTGCACTGTCTGAGGCTTGCCTCAACATCTCCCAAAGTCCGTGACACACTGCTTAAGCTGGATGAGCAAGGGGTGAGCGTGTTACTCCCACACCAGTTTTACCAGCGGTCCTAGCCACAGCATGAATCCAAAACAGCTTAATGTTATACCCGATGTCGAATGCTAAAAGCCATTTTGAATACAACCTACATTAGCCATTAGGACTTTCTCTGAAAATAGCTGCATAATGAACTGTTTCTTCTCTTGATAATGTCTCTGGCTCTGATCAGGGGTTACCTTTAAGCAGTGTTCATTTACTTTATGGTCTCATAATATATACATGTGGATGCTTTATTAAGCTTTATAGGTGCTTCTATGTTCTTTATAAGTGCTTATGTAATCTGACTAATGTGCTTGGGTCATAAATGTTAATCTTATTATTGTAAGTATCTGGTGATGAAATAGCTTTGATTACCTTGAGAAAGAACAGTATGTTTTCCATTGTGAAGAAGAAACCTAGGGTAGATAGGGGTATGTGATATGATATGATATGGTGTGGAATCAATATAAATAGGTGTAGCTACAGAACAGGCACGGCACTTTTTTCCATGCAGGAACCTTCCAAAAACCTTGGGTGAATATTATACAGCAAAAAAATTAAGGAAGCCCCCTAAACTGGACCCTGTTCACTTGGGTGAGTTTGTTCAATTGAATGTGTACGTGATACTATCATAGATGGCTTACCTGTAATGAAGTAAAAGAAGAAATTGGAAATGAAAAGAGGAACAGAGGAAGCAGGACAGTAGGAAGTAGTAGACATAACGACGAATGATGACAACTGTAAAAGAAGCTAATGTGATGCTAGTGAAACTTTGGAGCATAGTGTTAATATACAGTGTATACAGCATGATAGTAAAAGCTAAGTGTTAGAAAACATATTTTTCAGAGAGAATCTCAGGTGTTGAATGACTCTGACCAGCAGCCATTTTAAAGGAATGTCAAGAAACAGTTGCTGTTCAAACCAGAATATGGTTCAACAACAGCCATGTTATTTTTAGTAAACATATTTTACACCAAAGTGAATGTGATACAGCTCTGACATTAGTGCCGGAAGTAAATCAAATGATGGTTTATATTAATGTGCTCATTCTAATATGTTATTGTTTCAATAGTAAGAACTTATACAGGGACTTGTAAGGTAGACAATCTACATAATCTAAAGCTATTAATGTGCATAAAAATGTGCTGTTATTTGATAAAGAAACCTATAATTGTTTATATGGTGAAGTGTTCTGAAAGGAGATGTTTATTTAACATTCATGGAAGGAGTCTCCAGTGTCAGCACTTTGTAGCAGTCTGTATGTTTTCCACAATGGGAAAGTCTTCAGGACTTTATGGAGGAGCTTGAGCTTTCTGCTTTCTTGGCAACATGACAAGTTGTGCTTTTTTTTGTCTTACTGACTTCAAGAGAGAGAAAAAGAGAGGCTGGTGAGGGAACAACTGTTTATAAGATTAAATATATCTATAAATGGTTAAAACGCATGACAGTTATTTATAAATGAAAAATTATTTCTCTTAGAAGAGGAATAAAATACTCTGCTTCGTGTTGGGGATTATTTTCCTATAATGGCACACCCCATGATGTTTTCATCCTTACTTGAGTCAGGTGATTTCTCAGGCATTGTATCAAAATCTGTCTGCACTAATTTGTAATGACATAGGGGGGATTTTGTAATGAAACAAAAACATGGGCTGTATTCCAAATGGCTCCCTGCATTGTATTATCACACATCCCTAGGGGTACATATGTTATTAAACATATTTTCTGCCTAACGTTATTGTTATTGTTATTAATATTTAACACTGACAAACAATCCAGCCACTGATACGTTTATGCACGCTTGTGTGTTTATGTGTGTAGCTAAATTTCCAGCGTAAGGTAGGGGTGATGTACTGCCGGGCGGAACAGAGTACAGAGGAAGACATGTATAATAACGAGAGTGCCGGGCCGGCGTTCGACGAGTTCCTGGACCTGCTGGGAGAGAGAGTGAGACTGAAGGGCTGGGAGAAATACAGAGCACAGCTCGACACCAAGAGTGAGAAAAATGCAAACATACACTCACTACTACAGGAATAACACCTTAATGTCTTGTTACATAAGGCGCAGATGTATGTGTGAACATCAGTGGTCAATAGCATGCATTCACATTTTGCCTAAGAAGAGTAGAGATGTGCTTGGATGATCCTAAATGTGTATGCGTTTACAGATTTTTTCCTTCTGTTTTCACAGCGGATTCCACCGGGACACACTCTCTTTACACACGTTATCAAGATTATGAGATCATGTTCCATGTGTCCACCATGCTCCCATACACAGCCAACAACACACAACAGGTAAACATGGCACAGTTTAAGTATAAGATTAATAATAAAGAGGACCATCCTAATAGATCATATGACAGCCAAACAATGCAATATAACAAATAGCAGATGTTCTCACTAAAGTCTCTTTTATAGAGTGGGGTTTCAGCGGTCTATGGTTATAACATCACACTGTACAACATGATCCCAATAAAATCTTAGCCAAATTCTATAAACAGATTGTGCTCACCAGGTCAAATTATATATAAAAAAAGGGTCCTCTAATGACAGACTTGAAATGAAAGAAAATATCGACGTTTTACTTACGTCGTCGATCAGAGTGATCCGGACTGCAAAAGAATCTCGTAAACAGAAACAAGTGGTCGGTATACTGGAATCGTAGCAATTATGTTTAGGGAATACACATCTTAAAGGGCAAAGAAGAGGAGTTTGGACCCGTTTGTGGCTGGATAAAAGAGGATAACAAGGAATGTTCATTCTTCCAAGTGAGCTTAATACGGATATTTGTTCCATCCATTAGCTTTGCAACTCACCTGCCACAGGCATGTAGGCTGGTTATATAAATAATGTGAACAAGTCAAACATAAACAGTTCCTTTTGCGTTTCTGTCATCCCATGCTGTCCTTCTGTTGTTCGCTTTTAAACGAGCATCGTAGCGGTGCTCACATTGACAGAACACTGTCGTTAAATCAGCCACCTGTGAGCACATCACATTACGTGTTCTAAGATCGATATCTCCACCCTACACTGTAAAACCGGAGAAGTTCATGTAACTCAAAAAATTTGAGGAAACTGATTACCTCAAAATTTTTAAGTTGATAACTCAATTTCTTTAAGCCAAATACAGTTAAATATAACAAAAATGTATTTCAAATTACAAAGTTTGAGTTAAATTTTTGTTATATTTAAGTGTATTTGGCTTCAAGAAATTGATTCATCAACTTAAAAATTTTGAGGTAACTATTTTCCTCAAATTTTTTGAGTTAAATGAACTATGACTAAAATAATTCTGTTACAATATGTGTTTTTTTATTTTTTTGAATGTGAGAGTAGAACTGGTGACAGAACATCAGACAGAACTATTGGTAATAGTTGCTGGATGCGTACCAAAATTGGAGCTAAACTCTTTCCCCTGAATAAAGGCTCTTTGACATGCACATTCTACCTTTTTATGATATGATCGTATTAATCCTGAGCAAGTTTATGTAATACAGTGTAATGTTTATCTTGTGCATTTTAAGGTCAACTTCTGTGCTGTATTAGCTAACATCTGTCATTGTTTTTCTTTCAGTTACTGAGGAAGAGACATATAGGGAACGATATTGTGACAATAGTCTTCCAGGAGCCAGGGGCAATGCCGTTCACCCCCAAAACCATCCGCTCTCACTTCCAGCACGTGTTTATCATCGTCCAAGTGCACGAGCCCTGCACGGAAAACACCTACTATCGGTAAGAGCGATCAGATAACAAAGTCCACGACAAGCCATAGAGAGTAGAAATCAATGAAAACTATTCACAGCAGACTGTAGTGTGAAACATATCAAACTAAAACTATTGCAGCTATTTTCTTTGTGTGTCTTAAACTAATTAGTACAAGATGCACAAATTTGGGTAAGTGAAATGACCCAAAGTAGGTGGTGTTATCCTCAGATATACAGTCAGCTCCAGAATTATTGGCACCCTCCTGAAGGATGGGTAAAAATAAAAAGATTACGAGAAATGTCCTTGTGGTTAATTAGCTCACAATCTCACAATGACAATATGTGAGAAATCTAATATTTAATTCAAGTAATGTGGATGTTGGAAAGGTGTACTTGGCATTTGAGTGACCATTGCACCAGTAATAACCTGGTGAGAGCAGTGTAATTGTAAACAGGATCGGGTGAGAATAAATTCATTATTAATCATTGAAATGGCACTGGTGGAAATGGAAGCGTGACATTACAGTCTTTTAGTTTCCTCAAACATGTGCGAAACTATAGGACATAATATTTATATTGAAAAATTTATTGTTTCTATGATACATTGACAAGTTTTGACAAGTTTGGTATTTAATCATTCATTTTTTTAATTGGTTCAGTTAATTATATGATGTTTTCTGTCAAGACACTGTCATGATCTGATTCAAATTTAGAAGCTAAAAGAGTTCTGGTTTGATATCAATTATTTTGTCTGTCATATGTAGTTAGAAGCTATGTAAAATAGCATATTTATATTTCTATAGGGTGACGTAAATACTGTACATCCAAACCTGTGTTGGTTTTGGACTACAGAGGGGCTGCTGATAGGTGGTAAAGTTATCCAAAGTGCATCAAATGGAGTTTGAACATATCTGTGGTGACAGATTTTGTTGTCACACCCCTTGTTGCGTCAGTGGACATTAGTATGGGTGCCTTCATTTGTGACGACAAAAACATCATCTGGCCAAATAAAGGGAAAAAATTTGGTTTCTGCCAAAGCAAATTAGGAATGCACTGGCGTTATAGCGCTTGCACCTACATTAAAATAGAGAGCTTAGATTATTTATTGCTACTGATGGCTGCCCAAAGTGTCATTAATGGGTCAGCTGCTGACCCACTGTAATTTAAATGTTTATTTCTACCAAGTTAAGTTTATGCTCTGTATGTTTTTCCCTATGCATTTTTTTTTTTAGAGTTGCTGTTACTCGCTCCAAGGACATCCCTCTTTTTGGCCCACTTTTCCCCAAAGGTGCTCGCTTTCCACGTTCGCAGGCTTTCCGCGACTTCCTGCTCGCCAAGGCCATAAACGCTGAAAATGCAGCTGAGAAATCAGAGAAGTTCCGCTCAATGGCCACACGTACGCGTCAGGAATACCTAAAGGACTTAGCAGAGAACTACGTCACCACCACGCCTATAGATTCATCCACCAAGTTTCCCCTGCTTTCCCTGGGAGGCAAACGTAAAGACAAGCTCAAGGGTGCTAAAGGAGCAGAGCTTCACAGTGCCGGCGCCCTGGTATGGGCCGTCTACGCCAGCCAGGATGACGACGGACACAAACTGGCCTGCCTGCTGGGCGTCTCAGCCGAATCTGTGGTGCTGATTGAGCGCTGCAGCAAGCGGGTCGTCTTTAACTGCTCGTGCCGTGATGTGATTGGGTGGAAGGCAGTGACCGAGACCGGCATCAAGGGTGGGCCTTGTCTGGATATTTTCTACGAGAGGGGCGAGGCCGTCTCGATTACAGTGTCAGAGAGCCAGATGGAGGATATTAAAGAGGTGGTGCAGAGGCTTGAGGTGAGGATTGATGCTCATTAATCATCTCTGGTACTGAGCTGATGACTCTTTTTTTAGACCGGTGCACACCTTTTCAAGCAGCACATTTTTTTCTTCAATGCTAACCTAAAGCTGCGTACACATTAGCAATCAGCAAAAACATTGATTTATTTCCAGTGGAGCTGCGAAATAATTCAGACAGAACGTCATTTTCAGAATAAAAATTAATTATGATGTGCTAAAGTGACAATAGGGGGCAGGGTGGCTTAGTGGTTAGCACGTTTGCCTCTCACCTGCAGAGGTAAGGGTTCGATTTCCACCATGGCCCTGTGTGTGTGGAGTTTGCATATTCTCCCCATGCTTTGGGGGTTTCCTTTGGGTATTCTGGTTTCCTCCCCCAGTCCAAAGACATGCATAGTAAGCTGATTGGCATGTCCAAAGTGTCCGTAGCGTATGAATGTATGTGATTGTGATGTATTGGCACCCTGTCCAGGGTGTCGCCTGCCTTGTGCCCCATGCCCCCTGGGATAGGCTCCAGGCTCCCTGTGAACCAGTAAGGATAAGCGATACAGAAAATGGATGGAAAGTAACAATCCAAATGATTAAATGAGGAATGTTTTCCACTTAGGTCATATGCTGTGGGTTGTCCAGTTTCTGTTCTCAGAACTAGTTCCTGTCTGCTTTTACATGCACTTAATTTTCAACAAGAAAGGAGAAGCAAAACAACTGCCATTTTGTATAATAATAATAATAATAATAATAATAATAATAATAATAATAACAATAATTGTTATTATTAGTACTAGCAGTAGTAGTAGTATTACTATTATTATTAATATTATTATTGTTGTTGTTTTTTTCTGTGAAGAACACTTTAATTTTGAATCCAACATCTCACAGTGCTTTACATATATGACATTTAAAGATTAAACATTAGGTATTATAAATCAAATTAAACAAGCTACAATCATTAATGAATTGACTATAAATTGCTGAGAAAAAATTCATTCATGCATTCATCTTTGGTAATATTTATTCCGGTCACACACACACATTTTTCACATCTAGACGAAAAATGTAAAACATATATTTAATAAGATAAAATATCCAATACTTATAAACAGGCCAGTTATGTTTTAATCTGCATAATCCATCCATTCATTCATCATCCATCATCACGCATCATCCATCCATTTTCTATACTGCTTATCCTACAGGGTTGTGGGGAACCTGGAGTTTATCCCCAGGAGCACTGGTCACAAGGCAGGGTACACCCTTGATGGGGTGCCAATCCATCGCACAGCACAATCATGTACACACTCACACACCACGGAAACTTTAGACATGCCAGTCAGCCTACCATACATGCCTTTTTGACTAGGGGAACCGGAGTTTTCCAGAAACCCCCGGGTCCTGTCTTTGGGAATTCTGCCTCTTAAAATTTCCTCTAGGTGTGTACATTTGATGACAGGTAGTCTAATGAGATTATTATGATTATTGTGCTGTAGCTGGTGACACGAGGTTGTGAGGCCCGGGAAATCACCCCTCTGAGGGACAACACGGGCCAGCCGGGCTTCCTGATGAGTGCAGAGGGCTTCGTGACGGAGCTGCAGCGCTTCGGTTATGCCGAGAGTGGAGGCCTACAGCTGGGCGCTCGTGTGGTGAGACTCTGCGGCCACACATTCGTCCACCTCAGCCAGGACGAGAGAACGAGGCTGCTGCGTACGGCACCCAAAATACACATCACCGTGATCCCACCCGACGGGAACGGCAAACCTCGCAGGTGAGAGAGATGAAGGCGAGAAGGAGGGAGAGAGGAGAGTATGAAGGGAAGTGCGAAAACTGAAAAAGGTGAATGATTTTGGAATGGAGAAATGATCTTGACATAAAAATGCAGATTATTATGATCAGGTTTTTAAAAGATGGATATGAATGCTAATGTATTGCTGAGAGAGAAGGAGCAGAGAGACTGAGAAAAAGAAGAAGGGAATATGCAAGAGCATGGTTTCTGAATGAGTAGATATGAATGATGAACTGTACCACTGAAAAAGGGAGCAGATAAAGAGAGGGTGATGTGGAGATGCATAAGAAGGATGTGAACGGAAGCGTAAAAGAGCTGGAAAGAATAAAATATGGATGATTCTATATCAGGGGTTTTAAATGAGCAAGTGGGTAGAGCGTATAGAGCGTAAATGAGGGATGAAATAACCCAGGACAACAATCTATTTTACATGGTGTAAGAGAGACGAGAAAACAGAAAGGCGTGATGGAGGGACTGAGAGGATGGTGTGATGGATGTCACTGCGAAAGTGTTAAAGTAGATATTGGGGGAGAGAGAAGTGATGGATGAGAGGAGGGTGTACCCCGAGGTAAGAAATGTATAGTCAGAGTTTTGAAAAGAGTGTGTGCGCTGTGGAGGAAGATGAAGTGGATGATAGAGTGGATAAGATTTGGGATTAGGTGGAGAACTGCTCATATGACGGAAGAGGAGAGGACTGGTGGAAGGGATATTCATTTTGTGCTGGAAGAGTGGTTTGGAAATGATAACAGATGAGAAAGAGAGCGAGAAATCGTATTGTGTATGTGGAACACTCCAGAAATGAAGTGTGCGTGCAGCGTTTTGGAGGACAAACATGACTTATGGAACTGAATTGAGAATTCGAGACAATGGTGAAGAGAGAAAAGGACAGATAGAGGGCAAATGAAAGAAAAAGGGAAAGGAACAGATGGAGAAAGAAGGGAAGATGGACAGCTAGGGGTCAGATCTCATTTTGTTGCTAATGATGTGTTTGTATCGCCGTTCCACCAGCTGCAGAACCAACAATCAATTCTACTAATGATGCTTACCAGAGTTCACAACTCACGTAAACACACACACACACACACTGCCAAAAAAAAAAGAGAGACTGCAGAGAAATTCTCCTGTTGTTGGGCAGATAGACAAGCCTAATGCATCCCTTGTGGTGCAGAGTTTTCAAATTACGAAGCCTGACAAAATGGTGACAGTTAGGATAAAAATAGATGCACACTTCCAGCAGTGAAAGGAGCAGCTTAATATATCTGGGTAAAACTGACTCATTACGGGGCGTAAATGCAGAAACACTATATCAGGAATCCTTACTAAAAAAAATCTTTGTTACTCTTTGAATGCCAGTGAATGGCACACGCTTCCTTCATTCAAACAATGTATTGGCTAGCTTTTAACAGTACGTGCCAAAATAATCTTGGTGTTATTTGTTTTGTCTAATTTTAAAGTGCTGAAGAGCTGGACATTTCTGCAGAGATTCCCTCGACACCCTTAACTGACTGTTTGGAAAGATTTTCATTGTTTGAATGAACTCGACTGTAGATCGAGCATGAACAACATTTAACTCTAAAATCTCTGCACATGTGCATGTTACATAAGGAATAAAACATGATGGGATATGGTGTTAAAGGAATATAATCAATGCAATGTGATGTGAAGCAGGATTACTGTTACCACTCCAACATTGTTTTTTTTTCAATAATAATAAGTATAATAATAATAATAATTATAAGTATTTTGCCCATCTTATAGCACAATTTGCCACCACTACTAATTTATTATTTATTAAGGATATGGCACAGACATGGCATGTTGTATGTTTTATTTATTTATTTACTGCTTTACTTCTGACTGTCAAACAACTGACAATGGAGACTCCTTCCATAAATGCAAAATAAACATCTCCTCCCAGAAAGTATCACCATTCCAACAATTAGAAATTAGAAATGATAACATATTAGAACGAGTGCATTGCAGCTGGAACTACTGTGAAGCTTCGGTTATAGAAGTCTGACCAATCAGAATTGAGATTTCAGCAGCGCTGTGGAATAAGTAAGGGATAATCAACGGCTAGGTGTGCATTACACGATTTTAACGCACAACTTGGTGGCAAAGAACCACCATACGCACTCTGTGGAGTGCATTAAAATAGCGTAGCACACACCTAGCCATGGATTATCCGCTTATACCATAGTCACTTGCCAGCATTGACAAGTTAATGCTGTCATTGATGTTTGCAGTGCAAAATTTGACTGAAAGGATAAAAATAACGGTTCATTTTCATTTGGGATTTTATATACGGGTGGTTAGATCTAGAATTCTGCCCACTCTAAGTCATACACAGAGATAAACTAGTGCGATAAGATTACATTTTTTGAATGAATTATAATAAATAGTTATTTGAGAAAGAGAAAGATTGTGCGTGTGTGAATTACCTGCATCTGTGCTGTGTCTCTACTAATAATGAAGCTGTGAGTTTAACTACTGTATGCAACTGTAACTGTATGTTACTATGGTTACAGTTGTTTATAGGCAGCGTATTCATTTAGAAGGGGGATTAAACTGACTGGAACTACCTGTGCATTACACTGCATAAACACACACCTTCCAGCCAATCAAAATCGAGTATTCAGACAGACCATGGTATAATATTAGTTATACAACAGTTCGTTTTGGTCCACTAATTTGATTGGACGAGTGATGTTCCAAGAGCGCTGATATTTAGTATAAGCACTGGTCCATTTCCTTGTTGCTTAATTGCATTGAAACTGTTACTACACATACTACGGGCTGTCAGTCAGACTGTGCTTGCATGGCAGTACGCAACACTTCTTTGGGAACTATTTTTATTGGCAGAGCAAAAATATACAGAATATTTGGCCATATTGTGTCGGAAATGTCATTTAATCAATATTATTTTCTTGTTTTTAGAGATGTAGTGTAAAAGTAATATCACACTACCAATCATGTTGTTGTAATGAATATCAGCACAGCTGGGATTCGGCCGTCGGTAATCAATAGCTGTGCTAATATTCATCAGCTGACATTACTAGTGTTTGACCTGGTCTTTGTCAGTCTTAGCAAAACCTCCTCAAAATGTCCATAATGGACAGATTATTAACATGGTATAACTCAGATTATTAACACGTTATTAGGCTGCATGTAAACATCCTACTCTTTCTTACTATTTGTGTGTGTTTGTGTGTACAGGAGCTTTTCTGAGCTCTATCAGAAGTCCATCCAAGATGCAGAAAGCAAGTCTGGCGAGGACCACTCGGGCGAGGCCTGGGTCCTAGACGAACGAGACGAAGAGGAGGATGGGAGTGAGGAGGAGGGGACAGAGGGGGAGCGGGAGCAGGGCGAAGGGGAGGAGTCCGATAGCGTGACCCAATCAGACAGGAGGGATGAAGAGGAGGGTAGAACTCCAGGCATGAGTGGCTTGCTCTCTCCACCCAGCCTGCCTCTTCTCAGAGCTACATCACTGCAGGACAATCCTCCATCCCAGGCGCTGGAAATCACTCCCTCCTCTCTCACACGCAGCTACTCACTCGAGAGAACCCTGCCCTATCAGGACATCTGTGATGGGTATACACACACACACACACACACACACACACACAAATGACTGTTCATTCACTTAAATAAATATCTTGCAAAAAATCTAATTCACACAATGTGATCATTACCCCTAAAGTAGTCAGTTACTAAATTTAAAAAAAAAAAACTTTAATTTTTGTTTCAGTTTAATGTCACAGCCTCACTGACATTTTCTTCCCATATATACATACCGATATACATACATAGCGTAAGGATCTGAGCAACTTTGACAAGCACCAAATTGTGATGGCTAGAGCATCTGGGTCAGAGCATCTCCAAAACGGCAGGTCTTGTGGGGTGTTCCTGAAATGCAGTGGTTAGTACCTACCAAAAGTGGTCCAAGGAAGGATAACCGGGGAACCGGTGACAGGGTCATGGCTGCCCAAGGCTCACTTATATGAGTGGGGAGCGAAAGCTAGCCCGTCTGGTCCGATCCCACAGAAGAGCTACTGTAGCACAAACTGCTGAAAAAGTTCATGCTGGCTATGATAGAAAGGTGTCGGAACACACAGTGCGTCTCAGCTTGCTACATATGGGGCTGCATAGCCGCAGACCGTTCAGAGTGCACACCCTGTCCACCACTGAAAGCACCTACAATGGGCACATGAACTGGACCATGGAGCAATGGAAGAAGGTGGCCTGGTCTGATGAATTACGTTTTCTTTTACATCATGTGGATGGCGGAGACAGTGTGATGCTCCAGGCAATGTTCTGCTGGGAAACATTGGTGTTTTACTGGTATTCATGTGGATGTTACTTCATGTGGATGTTACTTTGACACATGCCACCTACCTAAACATTGTTGCAGACCAAGTACCCCCCTTCATGGCAATGGCATTCCCTAATGGTAGTGACCTCATTCAGCAGGATAACACACTCTGCCACACTGCAAAAATTCTTCAGGAATGGTTTGAGTAACATGACAAAGTAGTTACATTTGGTAGCATTGTGGGGACCTACACAATATTAGAAAGGTGGTTTTAATGTTATGGCTGATCGGTGTATTTGCCCACCCATCTTAAATGTCTGGTGAAAACTGCATCCAGTTCTTTAAATGCTGTTGTGGTTCAGGTCACAGTGTGACTTACTCACAAAATCTCCTGGTCTCTAATCGTCACTGAAAAGCATTTCTTGCATAATGTTTTTATGTAAACTAGTCCTTTGAGACCATCATCAGTGCCAAGAATCAGCTCACAAGTGTGAGAATTTAAATGCTCTTTTAGCCGAAATAAAACAGCACGTCAGTGACCTGCAATGAAGGCATCCTGGAACAATACGGAAACACACAGCTTCCGTCCCACACAGGATGTGAGTGTTGTGCTCGAACACCCAACAGATTACACCTTCACACAGTATGCTTTTTCAGAGAAGCACATTAGTTTGAACTTTTGATGCTCATTTTAGCACCAGAAGCAGAGGAAGTGGTCTTGTTGAATCATCGAGTTGTTTTCAGTATAAGTTGTGTCATTGTGGTGTTACACAACTCATCCACTCAGCCCTTCTGTTCCTGCTCGGACACATACAGTATACTACTATCAGATACTACTATGATAGATATATGGTTCTGTTTTGCATTTTATATATCACACTTAAAGCTACGTAAGAGCATCCAGTTAACCTTAATCATGCAGGAATAAACCTTTCAGGTTGAAATGTCACTTTAGATAATGGGCGGCTGTGACTCAGGTGGTAGAGCGGGTTGTCCACTAATCGTAGGGTTGGTGGTTCGATTCCCGGCCCACGTGACTCCACATACAGAAGTGTCCTTGGGCAAGATACTGAACCCCAAGTTGCTCCCGATGGCAAGTTAGCGCCTTGCATGGCAGCTCTGCTACTGTGTGTGTGTGAATGGGTGAATGAGACATAGTGTAAAGCACTTTGGATAAAAGCGCTATATGAGTGCAGGCCATTTACCATTATCTATAGTGTCCAGGTTGGAATGAATAGACTCCAAGGTTAATAGCAACTTATTATTTTTTCAGTCATGTGTATGATAACGTCGGGGTGAAGCTGAACAGTCATATCTACGAGAATCCCGGAGAGCTGATCGACACGACTCCTGACCTCATACTGGCTGTCAAACCAAAAGTTCCACTCCAGGAAGAGGGACAGGTCAGAATGTGCTCACATACACAAATGCACATGAAAACACAAGTATATGCCTTTCAGAAAGGTTCATCACTCACATGAACACTCACAGGACATGAGCGGTGGTTCTTTATGGGTACAAAAAAATTATAAAAATGGGATGCAACATGTAGAACTGGGTTGCTAGTATGTTCATCTTCATCAGAAGGCTTAGCTTTTGCTTTTTTTAATGCACAGAATACTTAATGGTATACTATATTTTAAAAGTACAGTTTGTGTTTCTTTTTAACAGCTTGTGTCTTTGGTAGCCTAATATAAAACTATCATTTGAATTATAGGGCCAGATGTACTGGTAGGGTAAACAGATGTTCAGATGTAATTAGGTGGCATGTTACATGAACAATCTTGCATGTTATTTACAAAACTGGTGTACAAGTCTAAACACACAATTTAAGCACTGTGCACATGGAAACATACAAAGTACACATTCTCCCGCTTGCATTTGTGGGAGGATCACACAAAAAGTTGGTAGTCAGCGCAAAACCGGCTGGAGAAATGAGAAGTAAGACTGATGTACTAAACCTCAAACATTTCGATGTACTGTTCTAAACGTTTTTTTTTCTGGAATTATTTTTTTTCTAAATGTAAATTGCATACTTTTATATGATGTATTTACCATATTTACTATTTGTATTATTTTATTGATTATTATTTTATATATTATTTCATATAAGTGGTAAATAATTTAGTTAATAATTATATAGATTATTGTTATATATATATATATATATATATATATATATATATATATATATATATATATCATTATATAATTATTAACAAAATTATTTACCATATTTATTTATATATATTTATTACACATCCATCTTTTCATTAAAACCAGTTAGTAATCAAATGGTATATACCTGTTTTCCATATGAATGTCTTTCACACCATTTATTTGTTCTGACAAGTCTTTATTTAAGGAGAAATTTGCACTTGTTTTGAGCTCTGTCGCCTCACATACACAGAAGTCAAAATTACAGTCAAAATGAAAACTCCAAATCAGAATAGTTGTTGGTGCCAGATGGGATGGTTTGAGTATTTCAGAAACTGCTGATTTCCTGAGATTTTCACATAACAGTCTCTGGAGTTTGCATAGAATGGTACGTGAAACAAAAAACAACCTGTGAGCAGAGGGTCTGCAGGCTGAAACACCTTGTTGAAGAGAAAGATCTGAGTCCAGAGTGAAGTCCAGACTGATGTCCAGACTGGTTTGAGCTGACAGGAGTCTATAGTAACTCATATAAGCACTCAGACACCCTGAAACTGGACAGTTGAAGATTAGAAAAAGGTGATTTCTTTTCCTGAATCTTAAACTGTCCAGTTTCAATGAGCCTGTGCCCATGGTAGCCTCAGATTCCTGTTCTTGGCTGACTGGAATAACCCATCCACTTCAACAAGGCATTTTCACCCACAGAACTGATTTAATACGACATGATTGAACATCTTTTTTTTTTTTAGTGCCTGATGGATAACAGAACATTAAGCTGCTTTTTGGTTTGTGGCTAAATGATAAAAGACATATGGGGCAAGACCAGTTGAGAAGCACTGCCCTAGAAGAAATAAATACATGCTGTCCATGCAAACTTGGCATTATGGATTTCCTCTTTCATGTAATCTTCCATTAACATCTGTCTTTAGACAGGTTATATTTAGATGTTATGTTTTTAACAGTGGGTGGAGTGGTTCATTATGGCAGTCATTATATTTAATATTTAATGAATATTTAGTGCAAAGCTTGAAGCACTGAGTTACACAATACGCACTACTGATGTTTTATTATGAGATAAAACTCTTTCACATCTCATACAGGAGATTCAATAAATAATCTATATTTAGAATGTGATTCATTCTACAAACTTTTCTAAACTCAGAGCTTTAAACACGCTTACTATCTCTCCCACTCGCCCATTCTCCTCTACATACATTTCACCCTTTTGCTCCCTCTCTCTCACTCCCACTCCATCCTCTGTTTTGCTTCAGTTCATAGCCCTTGAACTATCTTTCTCATCTTTCTTATCTGCTCTACACCTCTTTCCTGTTTTCTCCCACTTTCCTTCGCCTCTATGTGTCACTTATCGCACAGAGATCATTAATCATCAGAAAACATTCATCATTATATAGCACCTACTTTAACACTTTATTTTTCTCTCTCACTATCTCCCCCTATCTCTCTCTAGGTTGGGATAGATGTGCTGAGTGAGGAGAGACCATCAGGGAGCGAGGCACCCCTTCACTCAGCATGTATGGAGAGGAACTCCAGAGCGGAGAGGAACTCCAGAGCACTGAGCATCCATAACTCCATCACCAAGAGTAAGTGCTGCTGAAATGTAGGTCAGTTGTCAAGTATTTTCATTCCTCCATAAAATTTGTATACATTGGAACAAAATGGCAGGACCATAGAGCAACACACAAGGTACACATACTGCAAGTGCAAATACATTAAATCGAGACGAGTGCAAAATATACGATAAATATATCGGACAATAAATACACAATATGGTTGGTCATACCAGGATATGAATAATAACCAGTGCAAACAATTGTCTGTAAACTATACATTATAAAACAGTTAGACTGGAAAAGCTGTCACCGTAGCAGTGATGCACTAGGAAACTGTCTCAGTAGCGAGTAGTAGTACAGAAGCAACAAGCAAGTGGCAAAAAGTGTCCCATATACTCATGTCTCTGGGAGCATGATACAGTCCATGAGATAATGCTATAATGTTGAAGTACAGGTATGTAGGGATGGCCAAAGAGGTCTCGCATCATCATGGGCATCAGTGAACTCATGTATATGGAAGAGGACAGTTAGAGCTTTCCTCTTTGTGTGTTCAGATGCCTTGTGATGTATCATGAGCAGCAGCTGGAAAAGATTGGTTGGCTGGCTTCATGTGTCTTGGAGAAAACATGCTAGCCCTCACCCTCCCTGGGATAGTAGCTGTTGTGTGACACAGGGGAGAGCTAGCTAGTGTGTGGGAACTGGCAAATGATCAAAAAAAGATGGATGTGATCATTCTAGGGCAGGTGTTGGGGGCAGTATGTTGAATTATCTGACCACCTGAGGGAAAACTATTGCAGAATCTGGTAGTGGTCAAATGGATGCTCTAGTATGTTCTGCCAGATAAGGGGAAGAGTCCATGAGAGCTGGTAGTATCAGTGATTTGTAGAGAGAACTTGAAGATCATCTCAACTGTTCTCACACATCTGCTATGAGATCTTGTGGTCTGAGACAGTGGCGTTCCCATATGTAACATTAACACAGCAGGTTAGGAAGCTCTCTGTTGTCCCCTTTGTAGAAAGTGGTGAGGATGGCAGGAAGTGAAGACACGGAGGTGCTGTTAAGGGTCCAGGTGAGGTCATCTGTGATGTGCACACCAAGAGACTTTGACTCTGTCAGAGTTTTGCCATTGATGTGCAGTGGAGTGATCAATGCGGGGTCCACCTGACTCAACAATATATATTTTTTGTTTTATTGACTTTTGTTTGATTGACTGTTGGCTCCCAGTCTGCGAGCTGCTCCATCTCCTCCCTGTATGCTGACTCATCATTGTTGCTGATGAGGCTCGCCACTGTGGTGTCATCAGCAAACTTCATGGTGTGGTTTGAGTTGCGCTTTGCATCACAGTCTTGAGATAGAAGCATAAACAGCAGCTGACTTAGCACACAGTCCTGGTTAGCGCCGGGAGTCCGTGTGGTGGTGCTGGGTGTGGTGTTGCTGAAACGTGACTGATTGTGACTGTCTCCTAGTCAGAAAATCCAGGAATGGCAGAGGATATGGATATGTTGACCTGAGGTGGGTCCAGTGTGGTAGGCAGACTGCTCTTTATGTGTTTCATGACTAGCCACTAGGCACAGATTCATGGAAACTGGACAGTTGAAAACTGGATAAAGACAAGGTGACCTTTTTTTAATCTTCAACTGTTTATTTTCGGTTAATGTACGTCCACTGTAGCCTCAGAGTTCTGTTCCTGAATGACAGGAGTGGTAGCCTATGTAGGACTGGTATCCTATGTATCCTACTCTTCTGCCCCAGTGAATGTCTGTACACATACAGTACAGTATGCAGTGTCAAAACAAAATTATTAAACAAAATTATTATAAGCCTCTGGTGGTAGTTTGCTCCACAGTGCCTCGTCCCAGCATGCTACTTTGTCCTGCAATAAATATTTATATAAATTCTACATGTTTAAATTTAACAAGAAGGCTAATATTACATGGTAACATTTCCCTCGTAATGTGTGTATGGTGTCTTGTATCATACTGCCCATGCCTGAAAGCACAGAGTGCAGACACGTGGCTTGGGATAATAGTGCTACTCATTGTTAATTGCTGTAAATGGAGCCTGCAATCTTTGCACACTGTGTCTCTTTAAGCCCAAATAGCAACTTGGCCAGAAACAATGCCAATCACCCCATAAAATCATTACTGGTGTTATTCATCCCAAATTGTTTGCTTTTTGCCTTTCAGCACCTTTCTTTCTCCTCCTAAACACCCCCATATTATTCTCTCCTTACTCCTATCTTCTTCTCCACATCCTTCCCTCTTTGTCTTCTCCTCTTTCATTTTTGCTTCATGCCATCCTTCAATTTTGTTTAGCTGGAGATGCCCCCTTTCCTCCCCCCATTTGCTCTTTTCCACCCCAGACCCAGAGGACAGATGGGGGCTTGGTGAGGTAAAAGGGAGGGAGAGGATTTCATCCTGCCTCAAATCAAGATACTCTGCCTTCACCATCTGCTGTGTCCCTGGGCTCTTTTTTGCAAGCCGGACACTCTTCTCTGGACTCATGCACGTTTGGCCTCTTATACTTGTGCTCACAGCTTTTGTTAGGATAAACGTGTGGAACTGAGCACATTGGACACTCAGCTGATGCTCTTAGCCATTTGTATAATTTTTGTGATGGCAGCTAGAGGAGCAAAGTTTAAGTGCCCCCTGCTGGATTTATTTAGTCACTGGTTAGATTTTCAGCGTTGAAATATTGCATGCTGATGTGTCAGTTTGATTTGTTTATATTGTGAAAGCTCTATGTTTGTGTTATTGATACATAAATTGATGGATTTAATTGTGCTTTAGTTCTTTCAGAAACAACAGATTCGTCAGAGGAGGAATGGCAGTCTATTTCTGACATCGCCACAGCATGCAAGAATATATTAGAAGCCCTATCACGAGAAGGTCAGGAAATATAAAGACTACAATGAGCAAATGATCTTCTCTGAGCCAATAGGCATACAGCTGGGTAGGCAAAAATAATGCCATACATTAAGAGTTTATAAAGTTATAAAAGGATATGGATCAAGCCACCTTCTAGGCTTAAAGAAACTTAAAAAAATAAATAAATAAATAATCGAATGAGATATTGAGATGCATTGTCATGAACAGTGGTTGTCATAATAAGCATTTTAATTTGCTGTTGCCAAAACTGTCAGCCTATATTTTCTGTCAGCCTATGAACTTTCACTTGATAGCCGTCTTATACAGCAGCTCCTAATAATGATGGAGAGGCAGATTAAACATAATGAACTAGAAGCTTCACAGATCAGCAGCGAGCAGCCAGGACTGTCTGATACTGACAAGTGCCAGAAAGTGTGAAAAACACTGTGACTGCTATTGGCAGTCGCTGCAGAAGTGTGGGCAATTTATTTCATAATGCCATATTTATATATTTAATATTGCTCTGAAATGGAAGTTAGTAGTTTTAATGGTGTTTATTAAACAGGGTTAATTATTGCAGTTACAACAGTTAGGGATGCTGGACATAATACATACATACATACATACATGCTGGACTTAATACATACTAAAGCGCAAAAGGAAAGCACTTTTTTTTAGTTTAAAGTGTGAAGAGCAGATAATTATGAATGTTTGTATATAACCAAATGTATATGTTTCTCTTAATGAAAACTAGTAGGTAGCATTTCTGAAAGACATTACTATAGTAAATATGTAAGAGTTTTCTGAACATTTCAGGATTATTAGACTTTCCTGAAAGTATATGCATCATCATTAGCAGTTGGGTAATAAGAGTGAAATAATGTGTTTCAGATCGAAAGGCTGGTGATGGCACTCAGGCAGCAGCTGACACAGTGACGCAGACAGATGCCAAGTTCAAAGATATTAAAGACAGGTGAGCAGCAACTAATACATATAAGTGTCATTTGTATTGTTTATTGGATAGGTTATAGTTTTATTCTATATGTGTGTATTTGTTGTATTTTTGTCACTGTACTTGTCCTCTCTTCTGATTCTTTGAGAACTAAATTTCATTCCTAACATTACATCTGTAATGACAGTAATGCCTTCTTGACTTGATATTGCACTAATTAACTGATTGGCATGTCCAAGTTGTCCGTAGTGTATGAATGTGTGTTCGATTGTGCCCAACGATGGGTTGGCACCCCATCCAGGGTGTCCCCTACCTTGTTCCCCGAGTCCCCTGGGATAGGCTTCCCCACAACCCTTTGTAGGATATGCAGTACAGAAAATGGACGGATGGACTGTGTGCTGTTTGTGCATCATGCCATACATACCTTTTAATGGACTTTTTTTTTAAGCCGAGGTCAAAGCTATGTACTACATACTAAAATTCATATATTCACATTTACCATGGAAGTTTACTTCAGAGTAAAATTCAGAGCAAAAAAACTCTAAAAACCCCACGGACACACCTAAAAATAGCCCTCTCCCTTTTAATATTATGATTTCTTTGTCTCTCTCTCTCTCTCTCTCTCTCTCTCAGTGACTCACCCAGTCATCTGGAAGAGAAGGTGTCCCAGTTGGAGGCCATGCTGAAACGACTACAGGATGACCTCCAAAAGGTACTTCCACTTCCTTTGCAAAATCCCATTGAAACCCTTTGAGTGCCCTGTTCCCACCCCTACAGCCCACACAGTGACCTTTGAACTTCCCCATAAATATCCCATCCTTATCGCTCATCCTGTCCATGTAACTCCCCCTGCCCATCCCTCACTCTCAACTACCCCAGAGCTATTTCACAGAGCCAGTCAGACTGAGGGATGATAGAGGTAGGGCGGGACAAGCCAAAGAAACCTGTCTTGTCATTGGGCAGGGTGAACAGAGGAGATGAGAAGATGGCCAGAGGGACAGGCTCCCTCTCTCAACACTAAGCGACCAATGGCAGTCGAGGCAAGTACAGCATGAAATTTTTCCTCCGTCACTCCAAAAACCGAATAAAACAACCGAAACCAACCCTACAATCTCATGTAACACCTTTCGATTCTTAACCTGTGAAAGCAAAAATGGGTGTTTGAAACTGGTAAAAGGGAATTTGTCCAAACATGCAGGGTGTGTGTAGGTAAAAGCTGAAATCGTCATCAGTCCACGTCTGTAGTGAATACACTCTCAAATGGAGGTCCTGAATGCAAGCTTATACCCAGGATAAAATCAAAGCAACTCAAGCTAAATCCTAAAACACACTTTGATTGGTACCTTGACTGAAGAGAGTGTGAATGAAGAGTCAACAAACAATTATTTTTTTCTGAAGGAGAGTGAAGAGAGGAATAATATCTGGCGAAAATGGAAAACAATATTTAAAAAACACATGCTAATAGTAAGATACCTCACATTCAATTGACTCACTCCAGAATTCTCCAGAGATGTTGCAGTAGCATCTCGTGGGATTAAAATGTGAATGACAATCTGTGACAACCTCCATAGAGAAACAAGACGGGGTCTGATCGGATCCGAAACCTAACACGATAATCATGTGTCTTGACCTCATAAGCAATGACGTCTTCATGTGTATCTCTTTGTAACTCCTCTTCCTTTCTTTCTCATACTCATCATTAACCCTCAGCTGTGTTATCATCAATCTAGAGAAGTTCACATGACCTCACATGGACCACACACTCTTCCCAACGGTTAACCTATCAATGTTTCAACAATCATATATGAGGAATGTTTGAGGACGACTCGGTGTGTCGAAAGTTCTTAAACACATTATTTGTCACCATGTGTGTAAAAACGGTTTCGCTATTTGATGACACTGTCTTTCAAAATAAACATTTTTATTTTAGATATATTTTGTGGGATGAATTGATTTCTAAGGTGCACGGTGGCTTAGTGTTAGCATGTTAGCCTCACATCGCCAGGGTTGGGGGTTCGATTCCTGCTGTTGCCCTGTGTGTGCAGAGCTTGCATGTTCTCCCTGTGCTGCGGGGGTTTCCTCCCCCAGTCCAAAGACATGCATGGTAGGCTGATTGGCATGTCCAAAGTGTCTGTAGTGTATGAATGGGTGTGTGTGGGTGTGTAATTGTGCCCTGTGATGGACTGGCACCTTGTCCAGGGTGTACCCCGCCTTATGCTCCATGCTCCCTGGGGTAGGCTCCAGGTTCCCCGTGACCCTGAAGGATAAGCGGTATAGAGGATGGATGGAAATTGATTTCTTAGTAAATTGAATTGTCACATTCTTTGCATCATGAACCAACTCTATACAATTCTTTAGTTCAGAGATTTTTAATGTGAAATATTACCTTTCCATTTCCAAATCTATTTCCTGTGTAGGAAGGAAACTTTGCTTTATGCCTTCCAATAAACAAGTCAAGGAGCAATAACTAGAAATACAACACTATATTTAATGAAGGTATTTTGTTTGGTTGATGATAATACCATGTATACTATTCACATAGCTCAATAAGTATGACAACATGTAAATATGCATAAACTGAAAATGACAGCTTTGAAAGACAAACCTTTAAATGACTGTTTTAGTGAGTATGTGCATGTACAGCTAGTGCTCTGGAGCCTTTTCTGTCAGTATCTGTTTTTATCATGTCGTCTTATTGCATATGGTGCCTCATGAATGCTTAATCTAGCTGTCATAAGCTGTTTATGTATGTCTTATGTTGTTGCCCTTAGTGTGCTTTGTGATGAACGTTCATTTCATCTCATCTTTATATTATGATTAACTAACATATAACCTCATCTAACATTCCTCCTGTGGTTATAGCAGCAGTCTAGTTGAAACCATGCAAACTCATTTCTCTGTATCTCTTCATTTTCTCCTTCCAAATGGCTATGGATATTTGATGCCCTTGGCAACTGAGTTATCAGCTCCCGTTCTTCTTCAATCACAAACAAAACTGATGGTTAAAGTGAACAGTGAAAATTACATCAGGCTGTTTGTTAAGGGCATAAAATTCCATTTACCTTCCGCTGAAGATGGTAAGAAAAATACAGTAAGAAAACCATGGGGTTGTAAAAAAACAAACAAACAAACAAACAAACAAAAAAAAGCTTTTAACGATCTTTCTTCAGCAATGGGTTCTAGTGATTATTTTTCATGCTGTTTTCCAGTTTTAAATCATCAATAGTCACTTTATAAAAGCTCATTTGGCATTCTTTTATAAATATCATGGGTGTTACTCCAAATCAGCATTGGTTCAAACAAGGAAACTGAGCTCATTGTAACCTAGACATATTAAATTTTTTTCCTCATGAGCTTCCCCACCCCCAATTACTTATAAAATAGAACCACAAAAAAAGAGTATTATATATTTAGATTAAGATTCAATACTTTGACGTAGACCATAGATAGAAAGTGAGGCCACCGAATCAGTGTATCTTTGAAGCATTGTGAGCACAGGCCACAGTTCCTATGAAAAAGGTGTAAAGGTTAGCCTGATGTAGTCTTTTAAACATACATTGTTTGTATTTTCCATCTCACCCACACCCTACAGTCTGAATACCTCTGGTTTAACCCTTACATGCATACAGTACCTCAGGTCACTAGTGACACATGACCTTATTTCCTCCCTTTTACCTTCTGCATTACTATAGTTTTTGCTTTGAATAATTTTTTACAGAATACCAAAATATCAATACCGAAATACTAAAATGAGATGTTCTGTAATTTGGAGCATAATTTGTATTACATACATAACATATGAAGTATCAAAATAGAACAAAAATATTTATTATTTGACTATTTAATTATTGTCAATAACAATTTTTATATTGCTATTGAAGTTTGTAAAATAATATTTGATTTACAATTAAATGTAAATGCTGATTTGCTAACACCCTGTGATACAGTATATATACATGGTTGAGCAATGAGTTAAAACAATCTGAAATTTTTTTATCTGCATTTCTCATCACTGAGACTGTTTAGATGAAACTATATACTGAACTGTGAAAGTGTAAATTTGTATTTATATAAATGAACAGCTGGACAGTGTACCATGGTTAATTTTTCTATCCATCTTCTATTCATCTTCGTACGTGTGGGTGTGTGTGTCTGGTTTTCTAATCAAATATACAAGTTACAGTACATATGATTTTTCTGTGCACTGACTTAAAATGTTTGTGTTTGTTAGTTGTTGAGCTCATACAGTAGTGTATGACTTTGTCTTCATCCACAGTCCTTGAGAAATTTAGTATAATCTAGAATTCTGTAGTTCTACAACTTTCTTTAGTCGATAATTGTGTTTAGATTGTTTTTTTGGGCCGGTGTTTATGCCCGAGTTGAACTACGCATATTTGTGCATGCATCTTGCAGTCTTTGGCATCCTCAGAATATTATGCTGCAATAACAATACAATATAAATAGTAGGGGCAGTACAGCAGGATGTGAAGTGACGTGCTATTAGTGGCAGATTTGAACATACTAAAGAAAGCTGTGTCTCAAATCACATACTTGTGTAGTGTTCTAGATGATATTTGAATATATTGTTTTAAAAAAAAGTAAATGCACAGTGTCCTCCACTAATATTGGCACCCTTGGTAAATATGAGCAAAATAAAGGCTGTGAAAAATTGTCTTTATTGTTTAACCTTTTGATCTTTTGTTTTGAAAATTCACAAAACTACTCTGCTCTCATGGATATCAAACAATTGCAAACAAAATACAGGTTTATCAAAAAATGATCTTTGTTAAATATATGTGTGCCACAGTTATTGGCACCCCTATGAATTCATGTGAGAAAAATATATTTGAAGTATATTCCCACTGATATTTTACATTTTTTAGAACACCTGAGAGACTAGGAACAGGAAATTGTTCAACCATGACTTTCTGTTTCACAGGGGTATAAATATGAGGTAACACATAGGCCCTTAGTCATTCATAAGAATGGGTAAGACAACGGAATATAGCTGTGATGTGCGGCAAAAGGTTGTTGAGCTTCACAAAATGGGAAGTGGCTATCAGGGCAATAATTAAGACGTTCCAGTCAACTGGAAATGTTATGAATCATAAGAGGATGTGTGTCTATATTGTCTCAATGTACTGTGAAGAGGACGGTTTGAGGGGCCAAAAAAAATCTCCAAGGATCACAGCTGGAGAATTGCAGATGTTAGTTGCGTCTTGGGGTCAAGAAGTATCCAATACTACAATCCAAAGTCTCCTACATCACCACAAGTTCTTTGGAAGGGTTTCAAGAAAAAAAGCCTCTACTCTCATCCAAATACAAACTCAAACGTCTTCAGTTTGCCAGACACTCTGCAACTTCAAATGGAATCAGGTTCCATTGTCAGATGAAACCAGAATAGATCTTTTTGGCAATAAACACCAGAGGTGGTTTCTGGTGCACACAGAGAGGTAGCCATATGGAAAAGTACCTCATGCCCACGGTTAAATACGGTGGTGGATCTTTAATGTTTTGCGGCTGTTTTTCTGCCAGAGGACCTGGACATTTTGTTACATGGCATCATGGACTTTATCAAATATCAACATATATTAAATGAAAACCTGACTGCCTCTGCCAGAAAGCTTCAAATGGGCTGTGGATGGATCTTCCAGCAGGACAATGATCCAAAACATACATCAAAATCAACACAAAGATGGTTTACTGTCCACAAAATCAAGGTCCTGCCATGGCCATCCCAATCCCCTGACTTGTAACCCATAGGAAACCTGTGGGGTGAACCGAACAGGAGAGTCCACCAGCGTGGACCTCAAAATGTGAAGGATCTTGAGAGATTCTGTTTGGAGGAATCGTCTCAGATCCCTTACCATGTATTCTCCAACCTCATCAGTCATTATAGGAGAAGACACAGAGATGTTATCTTGGCAAAGGGAGGTAGCACAAAGTATTGACAAAAGAGTGCCAATAATTCTTGTACATATATATTTAACAAATATATGTTTTGATAAACCTGTGTTTTGTTTGCAACTGTTTGATATCCATGAGGCAGAGTATTTTTGTGATTTTTTTAACAAAAGTTCAAAAGGTTAAAGAATAAAGACAATTTTTCACAGCCTTCTTTGCTCATATTTACCAAGGGTGCCAATATTTGTGGAGAGCACTGTATGTACTAATCTACATACTGAAATTTTTCAAGCCAGGGACCCCTTTAACTGTAAAATAAATTCCATATACACCCTCAGCACAGAATGATTAAAATAAAAAGAATCCAGTTATTCAAATATCTGTCTCCTTATTTCAATCTGTATAGAAATATTTTGTCTATTTTTGGAACTGTAATTTATTTCTAAACTATCCACTGACAAAACATGTTAGGATCATGTTGGGTCCAACAAATTTAGGCTGGCATTGAGGTTTCGATTGGATTTGGATTGTTGGATTCTTCCAAGTAACCGGGAAATCAATAATAAATATATAGTATTTATTATTGATTTCCCAGTCACTTGGAAGAATCCACTTTAATAATGGTAGGATGTTATTTCTGCCACTGTAACAAAAATGCAGACCTCCTGACTATGGCTCATCGACTCCTTGGGGTCTCGGACCCCACTTTGAGAGCAAGTTTTCTGGATATTCTAGATTAGTAACCTACTAATAAATGTTTTGGAAGGTCATAGTAGGCCTTGCCATTTGAGACACAGCTTATGACAATGGCAGAAAATTCCAGAGGTGAGCTAGCAAAGCTTGTTTGCATATGTATGAGTCCAAGAATAGTGGAAAAACTGCTGATCATGGATGATTTAGCTTTGACATGCCCCTAGTGGACAGCTGTATGTGAACAACCGTGTGTGCACATGTATGTGTATTTAAACGTCAAGCATAACATCGGCCAACAAACTGTATTCTGTATGCTACCTTTCTAAATGTAGTCATCTAAGATGTCTAACCTTATTTTCCTCCTAATCACCTCCAAAACACTTCCCCCAACTTTTCTCCCTACCTTCTCCTCCAAAATCTCCCTGTGCTCCAAGAGAGCATCCTGTTGATCAGTTGTGTTGTGTGTGATGCTGGCAGGAGAAAGAGGACAAAGCCATGCTGCAGGCAGAGGTGCAGAGTCTGAGACAGAACAACCAGCGGCTGCAGGAGGAGTCGCAGAGCACCGTGGCGCGTCTCATCAAAGTCACTGAGCTGCTGTGCAATGTCAACAAACCCTGCTAGTAGAACAGGCCAGCGAGATACACCCAGACCAATGAAGATCAGCAACAAATGCTAGCAAGATGCCAGCAAAGCAATCCAGACAGACCTGCAGGACCCAGAGCCCATGCATAGACTTATATAGACCACTGAGGAATGACACAAACGTTAGCAAGATGTAAGCAAAGTAATCTAGACAGAGCTGTAAAACCCAGACCTCAGACACTGAATCATATAGACGGCTGAGGAATGACAAAAAAAATTAGCAAATGTTACCATGCTAGCACAGCAAGTCATCCAGTGCTACTTGAAGGATAGTCCTAGATTCAAACCTTGGAAGATGTTGGCATACTAGCACTGAAGACCATCGATAAGAACACACCAAACGTTAGCTAGCAAAGGAAGACTTCATCTAGCTGTAAGGTCAGTATATACACACTTATGTGCAAGCCTCAAATAGATATAAAAACAATCAATGACACCTAGCATCCTATGTAGAAAAGCATTGCCTTTTGAACTTATTTAGTTTCCTCTGTCAGTGAGGTACAGCCTATTGGCAGTACTAAATAAAATTCATCACCAGTGCTAATATTACAGAAATTAGTCTAAGCTTCTTTGCTAACTTGCATTTTACAGAACCAAGAGCAATACCTTGAGATAGTTTATCATCTCACATTCTCATTAGGCTTTTCAGATCCTGCTAGTACCAAGAAGAACCAGTCTTGTTGAAAGTGAGACCATAATGGGCAAGACAGAAAGGCACTGACATTATTGTAAGCCACAGCAGAGCACAATCTTAACGGCATGATTCCTGTCTAGCAAGGCCAGACCCCAGAGGGTCAGTACTCGCGCCTAAAATGCTACCATTTCTAATGCTGAATAAAAGTTAGTGGTGTCCCTTTAGCATGATGAGCCAGCAGTAGCTTTCATTCATTGTTAGAGAAGTTAGCATTTTTGGAATGTGGCTTAGACTTCCTCTACAGATTTTGACAAATCCACAGGACATTGATGAAAGATAGATGTTTAAAAACATGGCTAAGAGATTGCCTTCAGGTTTTTTTTTTCTGCACCAGGTTAATCTCCTAGCTCAATACAATATGCTCCATATACAGTGCCAGTCTCACTCTCAGTATTAGGAAAATTCCTGTTCACTGCTTTTGAAAAACTTGGGGCATGTGATATTTTGATTAGTGTGTGTCTGCGGTTATTGTGACTTTTAGTTATTTTGTAAGTCCCTGTTTTCAAACAACTGGAAAAAGTGATCTCAGAACTCTGTAATTATTATAGAAGACCAAGGAAGTTTGTCGAATTTAGATACGTTTCAGCACTGACTTTGTGGTGTTTAATTCATATACTATACACACAGACATTGAAGTTATAAGGAATAACATAAGGGGTGACATTTATTCAGAGCAGAAACTCAACCTCGACTCCTTTTTCTACATCATCGACAAATTCTGCAAGCCTCATATTGAAGGACTGGCCTCTTTTTTCTAATTTAATGTAATGTGATGACTATTCAAACAACTACTTGCAAAAAAAAAAAAAAAAAAAGATTCAAACTGAGTAGGTGGAACTGTTGATGCTAGCTCTGTAGCTGGAAGGAAACCGAACCTGAAACTCCACCTGCTGGACATGAAGGGAACTGCATTACATCGTAACACTGGAATATGGTGTTTGACCGCAATCGGAAACTTTGACTTGAAATAGATTGGATTCCTGCATCTAATTATAAGACTGAGCCAGTTTTTTTATATATATATATATAATGATGAAGTCTGGTCACTGTATTCAAAGATGTTTGTAAAAACCAGTGATTCATCGATAGCTGGGTTTAATAAGTGACTTCTGGCTGAAGAAGGAAACACCTCCACTCCTGTGTGTGCTGAGAACTGGGACATGTATGTATTTACGACTTCTTCTCATCCACCTCTTGCCTCGTGAAGGTCCAGTAATGGTGACATCACAGTGTGTGTGGAATTTTGGCTCTGGAGAAATCAGATCGTACCGTCAATCAAGGCGTCAGTTAAAAGTCACCTTGAAAAACTTAAGTCACAAACACACACACAGCCAGAACCCGGTCAATATTACTGTATGTTGTACATAGTCTTTTATCTTGCTCTTGTAATTTTTGATTTTATTTTAGCGTCACTGTGATAAGCCGGTACCAGCAGATTCTCATATATGAAGATTAAATTATATCTTTATGTCTACGTGATGTACAGCCAAACTGTTTCAGTGTTACTTCCATCTGAAACGTTCAGCACTTCAGCATCCTCAAACTAAATCTGGCCAGTTTCTGGTCAACTGTGATCAGTGTGCTTAAAAATACACAACGGGTTTAAACTCCACTCATCTCGGTTGTGAGTGAAATGTTTGGGTTTTTTTTCAGTATCATGACCAGTCGTTAAGGGTTTCGACTTGTTTCTGCGTGAACGTGAACTCAAGTGTGCTCAGGCAAGTTTGATGCAAGCAGTCTCTAGTGATGCATTGTGGGATATATTTAGCCAAATGTAAATGTAAAAAGAAATTCCTGTTCTGCTGTGTGTTGCATAGTTTTAGAGAATGTAAGGGGTCATGAAGCACGCGAATGCACCAAGCAACTTCTACTCCCCCTTCTGTATGTGTGTATGTAAAAAAAAAAAAAGAAAACAAATAACTTATTAATCTTGCAAATGTGGATTTTATTGTTTGATGTCTTTGAACTAGAGGTGAGGGGAAGATCATTCTTGAACTACTGACTCGGCAGGTATAAAGCTATCTTAATTTTATTTTTATTTAGTAGAAATTTTATTTTGTAAGCGCTCAAGCATACAACATGGCAGAGTTTAAGCACCAATAACAATATCAGTTATTATAAATGGAATTGGTCCATCCAGGTTTGTATCCCACAAGGATTTTGTATGCCTTAGCAGGAAAAGCTAAAGTAATCCTATTGAAAGGGATAATGCGACGCCGTGAAGGCTGAGATTAGGTTTTTTGGCTTTTCATGTATGGAATTACTTAATTTCCTTTTTCAGATAGTCAATCCACATATCTTGTTATGTCTTTTTCCACCATTAGCACCTTCTTTTTTTAATTATATAAGACTCATCCCCTGTATGTTATTAATATTAATGTTTTAACATACCCTTGTCAACATCCCTACCACTTGGAAATGTATATGAGCTACAAGTGGGGAAGGAAAAGTCCACCCTGAAACACATTAAATATGTTTATATTGAAATATTTGTGATGTGTTTAGTGAGTCTGGTGCTAATTTGTTGAACGTTGCTGTCTATTCATTATAACTGTGAGAAGTTAGTGGATGTGTATCACAGTGGGAGCAATTACAGTGGCATTTAATAGAAGGGTGGAAAATGAAACCTTTCAACTGTTAGCTCCGAAGAATAAAGAAAAAGGGCTTATTTTCTCACTTTCCATTTTCCAGAGACATTCAATGTTGTATTAATGAAAAATATAAGTAGAAGCTTAAAGCGCTGCTGCATCTCTCTCTTTAGGTAGAGATGAATTCACACTGGCACCACTATCACCAAGCTGGGTAATGTAGGAAAAGTGAAACATGTTGATGAAAGAAGTTTAATTAAAAAATGTCAGACCATACATTGATTACTTATATTGATGTGCAAGTCTTTCAGGGTGTATTTTACCTTTAAACAGAGCATTTTGAAGTAACTTTCTCTGTAATTTCTACAGCACATTTCTTCGTTCTATTGGCTTCCTAACAAACTTGTATATTAACTAAAGGCCTTGAACCATGTGCTAATAAATTATTGAAACAGCTCTTAAGATGTTGACGGGGATCCGTTTTCAGATTCATCAAGGGGAATTTAAGTTTCAAAAGCAATTGTTTAATGCACTTTAAGAGTTTGCACGCGCTTCAGCGTCCCTGGCATTTTTAGATAAAATGATAGTCACAGATTAGGTGTAGGTATGGGACCGCAAAATGTGAATGCATTGCTTATGTTGCTTTGATCCTTTGTGGATCAAAACTGCGCTTTCTTTTTTATTATTTTTTTTTTTTTACCTCATTTTCTTAAGCTTTGTTTTCTAGCATTTGATTTGATGTCATTGTAAATTGCATTGTATATGTCCAATAACTAACACAGCAAGGCATTTATTCTAGACTGTAGAAACTTGATGGAAAAGGCTTAGAAACCACATGCATCTACCCGTATAAAATCCGTAAGCTAACACACTCGCATACTCACTCACACCTGCACTATGCATACTGGCCTGTGGTCTGCACAGGGGTTTGTTAACAAGACTAAAGGCAGTGGAATGTACAAAAAAAAACACAAAGTGGAGGTCAGTGGTTCAGCTGTGCAAGCCCTGTGTTTATTTAACCCTGTTTGTGTGATGGGTGTAATGACTGAGTGTTGTTCATCCATGTGAACCAAAGGGATACTGGCAATAAAAAAGAAAAATACATTTATCTGTATAAAACATAGTCTGGGCTCTATTTTTTTCCAAGCATGCATTTAAATAAATAGTTTGGGGATTAGTTCTGAGTATTAGTTTTGGATTTCAGCTTTACATTTATGTACAGGATATGACAAAGTGCCACAAATGAGCTATATTTGAGCTCATTCGTCCAAATCTATGTAGACGAACTAAACAACCCCCCCCCCCCCCCTTAATGAATTGGCAACTCCATAAGATGCCAGCAAGACAGTCATTAGTGCACTGTTCATTAGCTTTCTGCCAGTAATAGACCAGAATCCTGCAATGTAGTAGTAATAAAAATGAAGCATAGTACACAATATTACCAGAGAAACATAATATGTTGGGCAAATGTCCTTTATCTACTGTGCAAGTAACATGCATCTGAGGCTGTAGGATGTGAAATCAGGTGAAATCTTTTTATGTAAAATGAATGAACCCTACCACTATTTCCTCTTTAAACACTGGGGGGAAAGACCCATAGGTAGAAATGGCAACAGTGTCGGCATGGTGTGCGAATTCTGACCTCAACATCTTCCTCAACTGTTTCTCAACCTCAGCTACAGATGTGGCCTTTAAGAATGCACGTTCTTCCCTCTCTCCAGGGAACCAAAAACGTGAGCGGTTGTTGTGTCAGACCACTGCAGCGCATTGCGAGTCTCAAGGCATGTTTTCAAGAGGTGGGAGAAAACTGGAGAACCTGTAGGAAACCCACACAGGCCCAAGAGGAACTGTGAAACTCTGTGAACATTTATAATGGCTTCAAGCCCTACGAAGAAATATTTGAATATAAGTTCATGACCCTAACTGAGGAAAAGCCAAAGAATTTCAAAGAGATAAGGAGAGATTAACCAGTATTTCAGACGTCTCAAATGTGGAAATGGGTCATATTGACCCATAACATAATAGGAGGGTTAAAAGTGTATATGAAACTGCACATAGGGAAACCTGAGCACACCAGAAAGTTTGACAGTGCACAATTTCTATTAATTAAACAATAAAAAAAACAGTCCAGTATGTACTAAATTGTCATTTTCATTAATAATCACTGTGCATCAAGATTTATTGATTTTTTTTGTCATGTGCACAGTAAAAATACCATGGTTTAGACCACACAATGAAATTCTTACTTTGCAAGTCTCCCTTACAGAAAAATATACAATATAGTATATATACAGACTAAATACACAAAAATATGCAAATATGTTCACAAATAAGCAAATTTACCTTGTGCAACAGTCAGTGAGGGTAATGGGGAGTGAGGTAGTTAGTGTTTAATGTATTGTTCAGGAGTCTAATGGCTTGTGGATAAAAACTGTTTGTGAGTCTTTTTGTCCTTGATTTCACACTCCTGTACCGTCTCCCAGACGGCAGAAGTGTGAAGAGGTTGTGTTGTGGATGTGTATTGTCCCTGATGATGTTGTGGGCCCTCCTGATGACCCTGGTGCTGTAAATATCCTGAAGTGATGGGAAGGCTACTCCACAAATGAACTCTGCAGTTTTTATCACACGCTGGAGAGCTTTCCTATCCTGAACAGTGCCGGTTCCATACCACACTGTTATTGAACTAGTGATCACACTTTCAACTGAACATCTGTAAAAGTCGCGGAAGATTCCGGTTGCCGTGCCAAATTTCCTGAGCCTTCTTAAGAAGTACTGTCGCTGTTGGGATTTCCTCAGAAGCGCCTGAGTGTTGTGAGACCAGGCGAAGTCCTCGCTGATGTAGGTTCCGAGGAATTTAAAGGTTTTCACCCTCTCCACTTCTGTCTCACCAATGTAAATTGGGGTATACTGCTCCTTCCTCCTCCTCTTAGGATCAATAATCATCTCCTTGGTCTTATATACATTTAAGGAGAGATTATTTCCCTGACACCAGGCCATCAGTCCTGCCAGCTCTCTTCTGTATAATGTTTCCTCTCAACCAGTGACTGTAGGTTCATCTGCAAGCGTTATAATCCTGCACGTTCCCAGCTTGGGTAGGCATCTGGTAGACATACTGCACATTCATAGTTCTGGAAACAGTGCAGTGGGATTCAGTACAGCTATTTTCTTATACTGTATACTGTGCCTATTTATATTGTCACTTTACTGGTAAACTCTAAGTGACGTTATTGGAAAGTGGATCATTTAGGAACAATTACAGCTCAGTTATAAAATGGAAACATTCTCTAGAGTGGTGTTTATTGGATTTTAAGGAATGTCTGGAGCGCACCACCTGCCTCATTGTGTGAAGCCAACTGTAAAGTGTAGAAGTGGTGGAATAAAGGTTGAGCTCCTAGTACAACAATGTCAAATTTTAATGTACAAATACATGCCTGTATACATATATACAGTGATAATCTACACAGTTCAATGATTAACATATGATGACAAGCATTTGGGGTAGACCCTTTTCCTAATCCATCATGACATTACCCCAAGTGAGGTCCTGACAGTAATACATTATGTTGCCAAGTTTGTGGACACCTGATTATAACAGTAATGTGCTTGTTGAACATCCCATTACAGATTCCCCCCTTTTCTGTAATAATAATAACCACTCCTCTGCAAAGGCTTTCCACTAGATTTTGGAGAATGGCTGTGGGGTTTTGCTCATTCAGCCACGAGAGCATTATTGAGGTCAGGCACTGCTGTCATGTCAGCATTCCAGTTCATCCTAAAAATGTTCAATGGGGTGGAGGTCAGGGCTCTGTGCTGGCTACTCAAGGTGTTCCACTCCACCCTTGGCAAACCATGTCGTCCTGGAGCTTGCTTTTCAGTGAAGGGAAATTGTAATGCTACAGCATTACAGCTTACAGTGTTCTTCCAACTTTGTGGCAACAGTTTGGGGAAGAACCACATATGGGTGTGATGGTCGGGTGTCCACAAACTTTTGGAAGTTTGGAGTGGAAGAACTTGAAATGTTTAAGGCACTTACTTTTGGCATATTTTTGAAAGAATCGCCAAGGCAAGGGGAGACAACTGTTCCTCTGATTATAGCCTCAATTAACAGAGCTGGTAGGACCTAATTGGCAGATTTTTGAAGCAGTTAGGGATGATATTTAGTGTTGAAATTGAAGAAGTGTGTAAGGGACACACACTGTGTCAGAAATCGCTCCCTCACTCACTCTTTTATTATTTCTATACAGTATAGAGTGTTCCATATAGAGTACTATGTAGGGTGGCGGTAATGGAGACACTAGACTGAATTTAGACACTTACTGACCTGCTGCCACATAAAAAACAGAACCACTAAATTAATGAAGTATAATAGGGGAGTTTATTTATAAATTACACATTATAAAATGGATAGTTTTGGTTTTGGAGGGCTTAGGCTGAACATGATGATGTCACATGTTGCATCTTGGCCCAAATCTATTGAAAATCTACTGTAATTTTGAAAAATTGCAAGATCCTGCAAATATTTCAGAGTTTCCTTGATTTTGCATACATTTCTGCAATCATAAAAGCACAAAATCCTGGAGAGACTGATTAATGCGACAGGTTTTAGACCAACACAAAAGTTGTGCTTCTGATTAAATGTAAGGCCAATCAAAACAAGTTCCGCAAGTTCGAATTTTTCCCACCCAACCCTGGATGTAGTCAGGTAGGCCTACTGTATGCAGGTCAACATCTGTTTGAACTGGTCATCAAAAACACTAAATACATAAAGATAGATAAGTAAGAATTTAACACAAAGGAGCATGTTGTTATAGGAAAATAACAAAACGATGGGGTGATGTGATGCAGCCCACGGTGAAGCAGAGTTAGTGTTACCATGCCAAAGTTGATTCTTTTCCAATAATAACACATCCTGAAGTGTGAAAAGATGGATCTCAACATCATATAGTCACAGCTGATAAGGGCTCAAATATGCAGAAAATGCTGGAAAGGCAAAGAATGTGCAGGACCTGGAGGATTTTTCTGAAGAATAATGGGCAGGTTAACTGCTCAGGACAAACACGGGACTCATGAACAGCTATCACAAAACATACAAACAGTCAGTGATCATCCGGATAACGACACACAGGATTAAGAATCAAGCGTGTGTAAACTTTTGAACTGGTTCATTTGTGAAATTCAGTTAGTATTGTGTCTTGTGGACGAAATGTAAACATCTGTTATGTGAAATAGCTTATTCAGGGCAGAACTAAATGAAAAAAAGCTAAATGCAATTTTATATGATCCCTCTTATTAAAAATTTTAAAATTATTAACATTTTGCAGATTCTGCAAGGCGTATATAAATTGTACTTCCTGTTATCATTTAAGTACAACAAGTATAACAAGTGTCTTAATAATAATAATAATAATAATAATAATAATAATAATAATAATAATAATAATAATAATAATAATGTTTTCAGTTGACTCTAAATAAATTACTACCCTCTGCTGGAGAAACCTACAGTTGCATGTCTTTTTCATATTGACAACCGTGAGTTTCCATCACAAAATTTGGTTGCTTTCCCCTGAGAAGCAATTGAGCTCACATAGATGAAATGGTTCCTAGGCTATATCCCCTGGTGGAGATGAGATTGTGTGATGAACCACGGTTCTTTAAGTTTGAGGACAACATACTGTTGCACAGCAACCAGTCTTAAATCGAGTTATTAAATGACCTAGTTGTGCAGCTATGTAAATCCCAGCTGTGATCTGACTCGCTAAGCAGCCTGGCTTTCCTGTAAATTATGCACAGCGTTATGCTCAAGAATCTCATCAGGCTTATGATGCCTCTTGTGACTTACAAGATGCAATTAATTGGATAACACGGAAATTAAAAACTAAGTGAAGCAATGTTTAAGCAACCCTGGTGAGTAAGCTGAATCAGAGCGGATTTCTGTGACAGGGTTATCAGTGGACAGGAGTCTGTATTTACCACCATTATACACAAGAAGGCCCGGAGATTAATAAACAGAGCTGACAGATTTACTGCTACCTTTCAACCACACACACACACACACTTGCAGGCACTCAAACACGCACATTCAAGCGCACACTTTTTCTATCTCTGAAATTTGAAGATAAAAAACAACAGAAGGTGACTTGAATGCAAATTCCCCTGTACAATCGTGTACGTTACTGTTCACTCCTTGAAACAAAGCCCTAAACACACACTTTCACACAGATATGCATGGTGACTGGAATAAGGAACGTACACAGACATAGGAGACCAGAATTCACTCACACCTCAGAAATCTTCGTGTATATATATATATATATATATATATATATATATATATATATATATATATATATATATATATATATATATATATATATATAATATGCACTATACTGTATGTTTTCTCTTTTTATAGTCAAAAATTAGTCATATTAATTGATCTATAGACTTCTTCCACCAAACATACCCCCTCCCCTCACTATTGCACTATTCATTTAGATTGAATAAACCCCAATATGTCACAAAATAACACTTAAAGGCAAAACTAAGATGCAATGTGAATTTTTTTTCAGAAACACAAACGTTTTAAAGTTCATTTTATTATTTATCCACGATTTTTCTTTATTGTTGCTTGCATTTAGTTTGATCTACACTACCTGAGTTCTATGTACACTTTAAAGGTTACATCTCGAATGACCCCTTTGTCACTATGTATGCTCGCTGTTCTGGGTATTACGTTATAGTGTAGCAGAACCTATGCAGTGCACAGTGCAGAATATACATGTTTTGGTCACAGTGCTTGTACTCACAGTGCCTGGAGCGCAACAGTTTACCTTTGAGATAGACAAGTGGCCCCTGCTAGGTCCAAGAAAATGAATTTGTGAATCAGTGTTGTAGGTGGTTACATAACAAATACTCCACTACTCATATCCATCACCAGTCTGTGTATTTTCACTGTATACTTTCCAGCATCAAGTGCAGTTGTTTTCCAGACACCTTGTCCTTCAACTGAGCCATCCCTAAATGTCAGGGTCATCAAAACATACTGGCTGGAGTATTTCAGAGTGAGAGCTTTGCTAAACAGTGTGTGCCCCAAAGGAACATTTTATTGTTCTCGATGCGACACCTGTGGACATGTGATGACAGTAAGACACTGGAGTATGCCTTTATTTGGCTTGTATCTTCAAGCTGGATGGGAGAAATATGACTGAAAGGGGGCTTGGAGGTAGCTGTGTTCTGTAAACAGACGATAGAGAGAGAGAGAGAGAGAGAGAGAGAGAGAGAGAGAGAGAGATGAAGCAAGGTTTTCTAAGTGATTCAAATGAATCAGGTTCCCTTTCATTTTGCCCCTAGACTCATTCCCCTTCCATATCAAAGCCTCAATTTTGATGCATAAATTCACAAACACAAGCTGCTGCTTGAAGCCAAAATGATCCAAATATCGTCTGTGACTATTTTAGTGTGTATCCAGTCTGCATACAAATGTCCAACAAACCCATACTGCGATGAATTAAAGACAACCAGAAATCAAACCTAACCTTCTTTACCTTGTCAATTAATGTTTCTGCTTATATTTTACACAATATAATATCTTCAGTATCAGTTACTTAAAATAGAAAATGTGTTGCTTTTTTGTTGCAATTGTCCATCCAAATGCAATGTTATCAATCAATTATCCATCCATCCATCCATTTTCCATACCACGTATCCTACACAGGGTCATGGGGGAACCTGGAACCTATCCCAGGGCGCTTGGGGCACAAGTCAGGGAATCAAGTTGGCGGCTGTGACTCAGGTGGTAGAGCGGGTTGTCCACTAATCGTAGGGTTGGCCATTCGATTCCCGGCCCACGTGACTCCACATACCGAAGTGTTCTTGGGCAAGACACTGAACCCCAAGTTGCTCCCAGAGGTAAGTTAGCACTTCTGCTACCATTGGTTTGTGAGTGTGTGTGTGAATAGGTGAATAAGACACAGTGTAAAGTGCTTTGGATAAAAGAGCTATATAAGTGCAGACTATTTACCATCAATCTGGACAGGGTGCCAACCCACTGCAGGGCACAATCGCGCATACATTCACACACTACGGACAATTTGGAAATGCCAATTAGCCTACAACCCTGGAGGCAAAAATGTTAACCACTAAGGGTTGGGGGTTTGATTCCTACCTTTGCCCTGTACTCTGCCCTGCACTCCAGTTTCCTCCTTCAGTCCAAAGACATGAGCTGTTGGCGGATTGTCCGTAGTGTGGGAATTACTGTGTGTGTGTGTGTGTGTGTGTGTGTGTGTGTGTGTGTGTGTGTGAGTGAGTGAGAGAGAGAGAGAGAGAGAGAGAGAGAGAGAGAGAGAGAGAGAGAGAGAGAGATTGTCAGCGATGGGTCAGCACCCGTCCAAGGTGTCCCCCGCCTTGTGCCGTGACTTTCCTGGGTATGGAAAATGGATGGATAGATGGGAATTTGGAGATAGTTTTTCTCAGTGCTTGCCTGGGTGGAAGTGATTTGAGGGACAATTCGGTTTAAAATTGCACAAGGTCTGCCACAGGCTGAATACTTAACCCAGAGCGAAGGTTTAACACGGGTGCAGTGGAAGAAATAGCTGATCTGAGAACAGCTGTGGCGTAAAACGTGCAGTTTGTCTCCCCCTAGTGGCTCTTCTCGCGTGCTGATTTCAACTCTAGACCACGACCACTGGCGCGAGCCCTGATTGGGAGTGGTGAGTGCGTGCATGTGTGTGTGTGTGTGTGAGAGAGAGAGAGAGAGAGAGAGAGAGAGAGAGAGTGTGTGTGTGTCAGAGAGAAACAGAGAAGGAGACGTTTCCCAGCCGTGAGGCATGTGAGTAAATCGTGAACTCCTGTACATAGAGTCGCACGCGCGCTTCGAAACGGCCGATGAGGAACCGTTAGCGTTTTGGCGCGCGCTGAGGATGCATCCAAACAACTTCGAATTGAAGGCAAACGGAGCGGCGGACTCAAAAGTTTACTAAGTCAGTCGGAGAGGAAGCGCGGCCACGGGACCTCAAGACGGTGAAGAATAATGTTCTGAAGCGGGGGAAAGAAAAGGCGATGAAGCCGGTGACGCGGAGCGGGCGGCGGCGGCGGCCCTTCACGCGCCTCTGCTGCGGCGGCGTCGGGCTGCTCGCGCTCGCGTGCCTCGCGCGCCTCCAACACCTGACAGGTAGCCTACGCGCGAGCGCATCATTTCAGCAACCACACGCCTTAATAATATATTTTAGGGTCTTTTTTTGTGATATAACATGAATTCAACCACTAAAGGGTTCTGTTGGATTTTTTGTCTTGCTTGTTTAGTCTATTTAGCGAGACTGAGTTAACAACATTATAAGGCTGAGTAACAGACTACAAACCTACAGTATACCATGGATATAAACACTACCTTTCATTTTGATCAGACATTATTTCCTTTTGTATATTATGGGATGTTTTACCATCTCCATCAGTGTCACACCTGCGTCACACCTCCAGCATCTTTTCTGCAGGCTTTGGCCCCTTAATCCTCTCATTTTCCCCCTAAACCATGCCTCATTAAACTACACTTGAGGGGAAACAGACTATAATGACGTCACAACCCGGTTCCTTAGTCAGAAATGTTCATTAGTACCAATTAAGTCCAGGTACCACACCCTTAGTGGCTTGAATGAAGCGTGACCTGTTTCCAGGTCACACATGACATGTATACAGTGGTCAAAATTGCACAAACTATATATTTTTCCAGCTACACGGTCAAAAATTTTGGAACTTCCCTTTGTGGTATAAAAATAATGGTATGTCAAGCTACTGGTAGAAAAATATTTCATAACATAAGACTGTGCTGGTCCTTATCCAGCCTGTGGATTAATCTCATGCCTATGTGTGATTTCAAGGCTTTCAGGGTCCTAAACTGCACAATGCACACTACATAGTACGCCTAAATTTAAACTCCAATGGTGTAGTGTTTTTATCCGATAGTATGCAGTTTTGGATGTGGCTCAAGTATTCTCAACTTGGTATTGCTCAGTGTTACAGAAGTGGCTGATGGATAAAGAGTTGTTCCACTGTAATGTCACAGCATGCTTTGTACAACAGATTTTGGACTGTGCGAATGCAAGGGCTTTCCCTGGTTCTGTGCATCTCTGGAGCTGATGCAGTTGCCTGTTAACTTGAACTAGCCAGCTAGCTAAAATATACCATAGAATAGTTATAGTGCATTTTGTTATCTAAACTGTGTATTTTGCCTTTCAGGGTGTCAAAAAAAAAAGGTCTGGTAGGAACCAGTGTTAGCATGCATATGATATAAACACGGGTCAAGCAGATTAAGCAACTTCTCCACAATGTGGATAAAATCTGCTGACTCTCTTCTATCTATCCTCTGGCTTCCCGCAGAATTAGAGAACAAATAAATGCTTAACAGTTCTGCAAAAAAAAAGCTTAAACTCCATCAGTTCTTTTCAGCTTCATGCAGATTCTTTCACTTTCTCACTCTTGTTTTTGATTCTCACTCTCACACGTTCTCTCTTTCCTAACTGGTTTCCGGCTCCTGCCAGTCACTTTGTAATCGGACTTCTTTTTTTCCTAAAGTTGGGCCATGATGATGTTTGGGCGACACACAACAGCTCAAGAACATCATATGGAATATATATATATTTTTAATCTGCTGACTCAATAGTCTCTTTTTTTTCATTAAAAAACCCCATCCTATGCTTGAAATAGAAAAGACTAAATTATGTTTCTCCAGCCGAGTCAAAAAAAAACAATTACAGCTTGTCCCACTTCATGTTAAAGCTGCCTCAAGCTTGCTCCCTTCATCACATATTCAGTTATTGTGTACAGAAACCCATAAGCATCTAGGCAAATTACATTAAGCAATAAGAAAACAAGAAAATCTCACAGCTGTCGCAGCTTAATTCTCTGAAGCACATGCCTGCTTTATCATAACTAAGGAGCCTGTAGGCTGGAATTACCTGTTAAGTCTCAAGAAGTCTAAGAAGAACTGCTTGGTGCGTTTTGAGAAAAGGAAGAGAAGCGTAATGTCAGTAACCAATAGGATTATGGGAAGGAGTGAATTCTTTACCACGAGTCATTAAATCATCTAATACATACATAACATGTTTAACGTCATAATCTCTCCATCAATAAATAAAGTATGAAAAAAAAATCTGTATTTTTGCCTGTGCTGCTTGGCCTTAAACAGTGTTACATGGGAAAAAAGGCACTGAACTAAATTAAAATATAAAATTAGGGGTGTGTATGTTGATTCTGGAGAGCAGATCTGTGTTCTCCTAGCACCTGCATGTAGGCCTGTCCATGATCAGTACTTGTTAATTAGGGAACCTACAAAGCAACCGCCACAATAAAGCCACAGGTGATCCGCTTATCCTTTTGATTGGAGCTGGGAATAATAATAAAAAAAAAAATCAAAGAAGGGAAGCAGGGCATACAGGTTATGTAAGTGTTATATAATTCAGATGAGTGCTGTGGCTGTTGTGCTGTATGCAACATGACACACTAAAAATCCTATATATAAATTTCTCCAGAGATAAATAATGTAATGTTATATCATTATGCATGTGTGGATACTCAGTTACATTATATATATATATATATATATATATAAGATTTGGAATTTTTAGGTCTAATATACAGTACATGTGCTTTATGAATCCAGTTATAACATCCTTTTTTACCACACTCAGTTAACACCAGTGACACCTTCATGCATCTAACACTAGCACCATACATTTCTCACTTTCTATAAAGGTAGAATAAAGAACTCTTACTGATTCCTCAAATGAGTCTTATGGTATGGACAATAATGCCACCGTTTATAGGGTGTCCCAGAATTCTCCATACATAGGGGACTATATTTGCCAGCACCACGTTGGTTGTGCCTTCGTCAGTGGATGCTCGTGAACGTCCACTTCTTGGTTGGCCCGCAACACTTCCAGGTCTCATGATGATAGCAATATACACTGATCAGCCATAACATTAAAACCACTGACAGGTGAAGCGAATAAGGTTGATTATCTTGTTGCAATGGCATCTGTCAAGGAGTGGGATATATTAGACAGCAAGTGAACAGTCAGTTACTGAAGATGTGTCGGAAGCAGGAAAAACAGGCAAGTGTAAGGATCTGAGCAACTTTGAGAAGGACCAAATTGTGATGGCTAGCCATCACCAAATGGTTATTGAGTATTTCCAAAACGGCCGGTCTTGTGGGGTGTTTTCAGTATGCATGGTTAGTACCTACCAAAATTGATCTAAGGAAGGAAGGAACTGGTGACACGGTTATGGACCCCAAGGCTCATTAACGCGCGTTGGAGTGAAAGCTAGCATATCTGGTCCGATTCCACAGAAGAGCTACTGTACACAAATTGCTGAAAAAGTTCATGCTGGCTATGATAGAAAGGTGTCAGAACACACAATGCATCGCAGCTTGCTACATATGGGGCTGAGTAGCCGCAGAGTGCCCATGCTGATCCCTGTCGCCTACAATGGACACATCAGGACTGGACCATGGAGCAATGGGAAAAGTAGGTCTGGTCTGATGAATCGCTTTTTCTTTTGCATCATGTGGATGGCTGGGTGCATGTGCATCACTTACCTGGGGAAGAGATGGCACCAGGATGCACTATGAGATGAAAACAAGCTGCCGGAGGCAGTGTGATGCTCTGGGCAATGTTCTGCTGGGAAACCTTGGGTCCTGGCATTCATGTGGATGTTATTTTGACACGTACCACCTACCTAAACAATATTATGCAGGTGGTTTTAATGTTATGACTGTGTAGATAGACATCAGTGACAGAATGGTGTAATGCAGCCAGACACACAGCAGAGTTTCTGTTTCCCCCCCAAAAGTTGATTATTACAGCACATCCTGAAATGTTTTATTCTTCATATACAACAATTAACCAAAAATTAAAAAGTTTTAATGCATTAATGAATGGCAAAAAGTTATTTGAACTGTTTATAGTCACATCATTTAATGTTGTAGTATTTCCGAGACAAGTATAAACAGCTATGAACAGTTGTTCCCTCACAATCCTCGATTTCTGACTCTCTTAAAGTTAATAACATAAATTAATATAACAAAACAATTCAGCTTGTCATATTACCAAGAAACCCATAAATGTTAAATAAAAGTCTCCTTACGAAAAAACCTAACAGTGGTATTACGTATTTCTTTGTTAAATTGCACTTTTTTTCTTTTTTTTAAAGAAAAATCATGGTCTAAGTATCATGGCCCAGGAAGGAATTCAGTGTGACAGCCCTGTCCTGATGAAAGACTGCATTAGATCAGTTTGTACTGATATATAACTGATAAAGTAACAAATAGCAAATATGCGTTTTAAAGAATGAATGAGGAAACAAATTGGTTCTCAAAGCTTAAATCAAACAGAATAAAACACAGAAAACCGGAACCTTTTCAAGCCACAGTGACATTAATAAGATACAAACGATCTTTCTTCCAATTTGGAGTTTCGCTGTTAACGGTGTCTCATAGAATCATTAATCATCCACAGGACTACCCCCTCCCCTCCTGAAGAACCTTTTAAAAGCCTGTATTTATTATGCGTGTGATGTCTGCCGTACGCTGATGTTGATGGGGGCTCATTTGACTTGCATATGGCTCTGGGCCACGTTCTCTTCACGCCTGCATGCTGCACCATTCTTGGCCAAGAGTGACCACCACCATGTTCTCCTGAACCATAAATCAATCATGTCTACAATAAACCCCCTCCTCCCCATCTCGGCATGATTATGTGTATCACTTAGCCGGTGATTTTACCCACCATGCCACAAACCTGCTCGTCTGCGTGTGTGGCATTGGAACCATTTTGATTTTTATAGTGTGATGATGGAGGGACGGCAGTAAAGCACACTGTTGATTTTCTCCATATATAGCTTGGCAAAATGGAGGGTCCAAATAAAGCATGTCCAGTAAAGAGGTTGAGAAAGGGAGAAAGATAAGAGATGTTTTTGGCCACTCGGAGATTCATTTGAGCAAAGGCACCATGTATGAATGTTTGCAGAAGGAACCGAAAATGACTTTTGTATATACATTTGCGCTAAAATTTGTCTTTTTTTTTATCTCGCTCCTGCTATGATGTATTGACCAGGTCAACCTAATTACACAAATAATTCACTTGAAGAACTGACTCAAGCATGGTGTATGAAGTGGGAGAAATATTAATCTTGGTTTTCATCCAAAAGATTGGCTGCTGATGAGAATACAAATGCCACTCCTAAAATTGGAACTAACGAGGCTTCACATTTTTGGAAAGAGACTCGTAGCTACTATCTGTATCTGAGCTTCAAAGGCTCGAAGGACCACCAGCCTGTTACCACCTGTTTCGTTTTATGTTAAAATGAAAATCTGAGTTGACATTTTAAGGTTAAACCTCTTTTGATGACATACTGGTCTAGTTTTATTTGGCTAAGTTGATCAACAATGCCAATTGTGGATTTAGTGCTTGCTTTGCAAGTAACCATGTCATATACAGTGAATAAATAAGTACACCCTATGGAAATGGTTATTTGTTGTGTAAACCCCCTATTGTTTAATTGTTTTACATATTTGGACAAGTAAACATTTGATCAACTTTGAACCAGTGCCTATTATTAAACTTGATACACTCTATCAAATGACACATAAAATCTACATTGTGTAGTAATTTTCAAAATTTAAATTAAGAAAAAACAGATCAGTCACATTGGAAAAATAGGTACACTCTTACGTTTATCACACCTTCACATCCATAAAATTAGAATCAGGTGTTCAAGATTTTGTGCTAGTGAATAGAACATGCTTAAAGAGTGCAGGTGGAACCTGTCTTATTTATACCGCTCTCATATCTAGTGTCTGGTGTTCCCTTTGATATTGAGGTGTGTGGTGTCATCATGCCAAGATCTAAAGAGTTCTATAAGGCTTTCAGAAAAAATGGTTGTGGATGTCTATGAGTCTGGCAAGGGATTTAAAAATATCTCCAATTTGAAATACATCATTCCACTGTAAGGAAAATAGCAGCCCAGATTTCAAGCGTTTGTCCAGGACTGGCCGTCCAAGCAAATTCAGCCCAAGAACAGACCGTCTGATGCAAAAAGAAGTCTCCAAGAACCCCAAAATTTCATCACAGCATGTGCTAGTAAGTCTTGAAACTGTTGGTGTCAAATTGCATGCTTCTACAGTCAGAAAGAGATTGCACAAATTTGACCTGCATGGGAGGTCATGTTTGTTGTCTGAAAAGAACATTAGAACAAGATTACAGTTTGCCAATGAGCATATAGGCAAAGACCAGGCCTTTTGGAATAATGTGTTCTGGACAGACGAATCGAAAACAGAGTTGTTTGGCCGCAATAACAGCAGACATGTTGGGCACAGACCAAAGACAGCTTTTCAGGAGAAGCACCTCATACCAACTGTGAAGCACGGTGGTGGAAATGTTATGGTTTGGGGTTGCTTCGCTTCCTCAGGGACTGGACAGCTTGCATTCATTGATTCAACTGTGAATTCTGCATCATATCAAAGAGTGCTTGAAAATAATGAGGCCATCTGTTGGAAAGCTGAAGTTGAACCGAAAGTTTCAACAGGATAATGATCCTAAGCACAAAAATTTCCCTAGGAATAGCTCAAAAAGAAGAAATGGAGGGTTATGGAATGGCCTAGTTTAAATCCCATTGAAATGTTGTGGGGGGATTTGAAACGGGCAGTACATGCCAGAAAACCCTCAAACATCTTGCAACTGAAAGAATATTGCACGGAAGAGTGGTCCAAAATTCCAGCAATCCTGTTGGACAATTATGCAAAACACCTGCAAGAAGTTATTTCTGCTAAAGGGGGCAATACCTGCTTCTGAGGCCAAGGGTGTACTTACTTTTTCCACAGAAGAATATCACATCTATTGATATTTCTGTTGAATTAATCATTGAAAAAGCTTTGAAAAAATTTTCCTATTTTTTTTCAAGTATATCAACTCCATTAATAGCCACTGTTTCAAAGATGATCAAATGTTTACTTGCCCAAATATGTCAGAAAAGCCAACAATTTCCCTGGAGTGTACTTATTTTTTCACATTTCTGCACATAGGTATGTAGAGAAGAGTAGGGCTGCAACTAATGATTATATAGCATCAAACAACATATTTGATCAAAATGAATATTTTAGTCAGATTTATTGCGCTTCCTTTCTATTGCGCGCTGTTTGATTGACACACATTCATAGAAATGCTTTTTTCACCACTGTCTTCTTCTTCTTTTCGTGTCGAGGTTCCACTTCATAGTGGAACCATCGTGGTGGAAGGATTAGCCGCTCAGCAGTATGACACTGAATGGTGACCAGGGTGCGCCAGGGGAGGCTCCTTTGGCGCACACACATTCACACACCCATTCATACACTACGGACACTTTAGACATGCCAATCCGCCTACCATGCATGTCTTTGGACTGGGGGAGGAAACCGGAGTACCTGGAGGAAACCCCCGCAGCACAGGGAGAAAATGCAAACTCCACACACACAGGACCACTGTGGCAATCGGGCCAGGGGAACCCTGGAGGTGTGAGGCGAACGTGCTAACCACTAACCCACCGTGCGCCCTTCACCACGGTGAAGTGACATCACTGATGGGGATTATCCACAGTGATGTCACAGACCCGACTAATCCATAATGAAATTCGATGCAAATCCAAATAGCTCAATATATGAAAATTTGTTGCGCCAGATGTGTTCTTATTTTCTTCTCATTAACTTTATGTATTAATTTGCATATTGCTGTAAGCTAGCTTTTTCAGAAAGCATAATTTCCCAGGATTTTTTTTTTTTCTTCAGAAATCATGACTCACCACAGAAGTGGCCCATCAAATCAACTTGTCATAATGTTTAACGGTACTCTGCATTATCATGTGATTACTCATTGTCATAATTAATCTTGTGATGATTCAGAGTGCCAATGTGAATCAGTGATGTAAATAAATACAAGTGACTCGCCACCATTGCAAGGGTGAGTCAAATCAGTCAGAGGTTTGATGAAAATACTACTTGTAGTCAAAAGCGCTTCCAAGCGGGCCCACTCATGTTTTTCACAGAGCAAAAATAATGATCGTGTGTGTGTGTGTGTGTGTGTGTGTGTGTGTGTCCTGTGTGAAGTGTGATTGTTTTTATAATGCAGTGTGTAAATGTTTTTGTTTCGTATTAGGAATCTCTGTTCATTCTTCCGCTGTCAGGCATCAAAGACATGTTTTAACGTCTTTTCGCTTTAACAAATTAAACGCAGCTTCAGTGATTGTTTATTTCTTGAATTGGTGTAATGATGTTATATTTGTGGTGGGCTGTGAAATCCTGTCAGAAGTTGCTGTAGCTGTATTCTGGAAAACAGACAAAAATATTCTAAATGAGAAAAGCGTTCTCACTATCGTTGGGAGATTGTGAGTTCAAATCCCGATGATACCTCAGTTCCCCGGTAGCTGAGGGAACAGAATGGCCATGCTCTCGAGGTAGGAAGGATGGCATACTGAAGTGGTCACCAACCCAGTTCCTGGAGATCTACCTTCCTGAAGACTTTAGCTCCAATCGTAATCGTGCCCACCTAACCTTACGAAGTTCTTGATCAATTAAAAGAGGTGTGTTCAATTTTGGTTGGAGATGAAAACTGCAGGAAGGTGGATCTCAAAGAAGAGGGTTGGTGACCATTGGTGCACTCTCTCTCACCTGTCAATCAGAGTAACACTAGCTAATCATAGGTGTCTGTGAGCTCATGTATGTGGAATAGGGCAGATTGCGCTTTCCTCCAAGTGTGCTGTGACAGAGCATGAACAGCAGTTTGAAAAGATTGAAAAGTTTGGTTGGCTTCAAGTGTCTCAGAAAACCACAAGCACATGTTAGCCTTGACCCTCTCTGATTGGCAGCTGTCGTATGATAAGGGAGAATTGGCTGGTGGGTGGGTGACCAAATGTTAAAAAAAAAACAACACACACACTTTGGTAAATTCAGTTATCAGTCTAAAGAAGTCTAAAACTTTGCTAACTAAGTGTGATTTTCTCGCTGTTTGATCACATTTTTAAATAACTAGTTCATGCCATAGAGAAATGGATGTTAGGCAAATCAGCTCAGTTTGTGATCAGATGCCAGGTGTCAAAACTATATATAGTAGAAAATGTCAAAGTTTGACCATGTAAATAGATCCACTCTCTCATCTCATATTGTCTTACAGTGACAGAAGCTTCAAGCTCAGACCCGGCTGAAGACGTCGGCCTTGACTGGACTGGACGCAAACTGATGCAAGACAGAATCGAGAACCACACTCTAGAACCTCCCCGAGCAGGTAAGATAGTCATCTATGCTATTTATATTACACTACGAAGACCAGGTCTGACAGTTGACAGGTAAAGAATTGGGGTTTGGAAAGGTTCTGGGATGAGGATGAAGCTGGTATGAACTAATCTATTTTAAGAGAATGTTACCTAGACAAATAATTAATTTTTATACTTGTTTAATTTAAAGTCGCCTGGGGAAATGTAAACTGTAATCACAGACCATGCTAGGTTATACGATTAACGTAGCGTCTGTGTAAAACAGCGTGTGGATGCAGCTGTGTGTATGCTTAAGTGTGTGTAGGTTTATGCCAGCAAACAGTGGAGGCAAACAGCAGTTGCATGTTTCTCCAAACTTATAACTAGCAAAGGGTAAAGTTGGCTTGTCTAAAAGAGAAAATGTTCTGGAGTGGTTGCAAGAGCTTGCCAAAAATGTGCAGTGAAGGAGATGAGAGAGTAAACAGAATGATGAATGAGAGTAAACAGAAGAGGTTCAGTGTGTAAGAACAAAATTCAAACAAACTGTAAGGCCATGCTATGAATTCATGAAACACACACACACACAAACCACACATACATACAGCATATACTGTAGTCTATACAGTATATATATATTCTTTGAAAGACTGGGCGTGAAGGCTCCATAATGGAGCACATGGCAGCTATAATCCACTTATTAAGTCCTTTAGAGGCTCTTGGTAATTGTTAAGTGTTCTTAAAGTGCCCATGAAATCAAAAAAGGTGTTGTAGAGCTTTTTATACTTGTCTCTTGGGATTGTGGTCATGAAAAAAGTGACAAAAATAGGTTTCATAGACATTCTTATTTGAAACAAATTGATGACATACCGTATTGTCCAATTTGCATCCAATCAAATGCTCTAGTTGCAGCTGATCTACAGTAGCAGCTAATACAGGTGGTTCGTGTAGTTTTAGTTATGCAGCTTCTTGAACATTAATTCCCCTTCCAGAGCAACCCTTGTACTTATTCTCCCTACAAATCTTTGAGCGCAGCTTGAACATATTTGATCTCAGGCCAAAAACATGACAGGCTGCACTAACTGTGATGGTCTATGTGCTGTGAAGTGCAGTTAATATACAGCTAATGTGTTTGTATAGCGTGGTGAGGAAATGACATTTGGAGGTTTATTTGTGTGTGTGTGTGTGTGTGTGTGTGTGTGTGTGTGAGTGAGAGAGAGAGAGAGAGAGAGAGTTGTCCAGAAAGCTCATTTCTCAATACTTTTATTTCACTGCCTCTTGTTATATGACAGACATTTTTTTACTTTCCCCCGTGGGAAGCCCAGTGCCCTCGTTGCCTCATGAGGCTCACAGCGGGAGAGAGAGAGAGAGAGAGGGAAAAATCTGCTGTAACACCCTGGTGACAAATGACCCATAGCTCACTACCAGTCCAACTCAAGTTGGTTGTAAACCTCTGCTTTAGGAAAGCGAACATGACAAAGTCACAATGGGAGTAAGAATAACGGCAGTGAGAAATCCTCTAAGCTCTTCAATACATTCCCTACCTGGTTTCCTGTTTCAAAACTATACATCAAGATAAATAATCAAATCATGGCTCTCAGGCCATCTCATGGGTGCTTTAAACTCCAACTGTGGGTCTACTTGGAACCTGCTCTGAAAGAGAAAATTCTCTTGTAGGGTTCAATATTTAAGGTGTCCACAAAAGTTACACACCAAAGACCCATTTTAAGGCGCTACATTATTACAAGTTTTTTTCTTTGGCTAATCAAGCTTCTAAAGCTTCCTTTGGGTTTAGTCTGGGTAGACAATTCTAAATAAAAATTTTTAAAAAAGAGCTTTTAAGGGTTTCCCCAGAGAGACAAACTGAAGAACCCTTCTAGATTTAATCTTTATTTCTAAGAGTGTCATTTTGAATCATATACTTTTGGGTTATGTAATTGTCCATAAGCCTTTGACTAAGTTTCCTTGAAGAATGTTTGTTGCATAAGATGGAAGTCGTTTAAAAAGGGCTTGTTTTTTGAAAGGGTTCATCCCAGAATATTGTTTTAAGGTTCCCCTGGGGTCAAAATGAATTACTCTTTGGAGCAGGGGTATTCAAATAAAAATTGTGAAGGTCCAATTACATAAAAATCCTAAAATAATATAAAGGTCTGGATGAACAACTAACATGACTGAATTGTGACAACAGTCTGTGACTATAAATGAAATATAATAAGACACATTAAATATATCTAACAGTTGTTTTATTTTAAACATACCTTGGGTTATTCTTCATAACATAAAAATACATGAAAAATGATTCTAGAAATGTTTTTTTTTTTTTTTTTCAGTGTAATTCGGTTATTTAAAATATTAGAAAAAAAATTTCCCCATGAAATCAAAATAGCTTTTGTGGCTTTTAGCATGGATATGTTAGACTTACAGTTATCTATAAGCTAGAGTGCTCCAAAACAATGACAAAATTCGCATTTCGAAGATATATGCATTCGGAAGTTACAGTCTCTGTCTACCGCCGGTACAGATCAGCAGTTTTGATGACATCATTCTGCACTTCAGCTTCTCGTCAGATTTTCTGTCCAATCAAATGCTCTCTAGAATCTGAAGTGTCCCACCCCCAACATTATAAAAATCCATGGTACTAACTGTGAAGTACAGCTTAGCCCGGGCATTGACTGTTTTAAAAAGGGGAAGGAGCCACATGATATGCCCCGCTCTGACTTCCTTTTTGGCGGAAATTACATCAACACATTGAATTTTCAAGGCACTTCACAGGAACGTTAACAGTAGTATCTGACAGTGGGATTTGTTTTATTTTGTCTTTGATTTCCCATCCAGGATCTTCTCCCAGATATTCTTTTCCCATCTCTGCATCACTAAATAGCATTTTATATTGAGCTAAATCCCAGACTAATCTTAATGAGCACTCATTTCCATGCTTTTGGGCTGTAGATTATGGACTAGCACTCTAATGGACTTTTCCTATTGAACTTTGAGTTGGTTTATTTTATTCATCATCAGAACTGAATTTTGTGGAAAGGTTCATTCGAAGTAGTTATGTTTTTTTTTTTCCCTCAATGGTGCTTCACATTAGCACTTTTGTCAAATGTCAAGTGGTCTGAACAGATGAGACAATCCGGGGAAAATAAATGCGTACTGTCCACTCTTCTTTAAACATTTTGATATTATCATTGGCTTTTCTTTTAATCACTTCCTAATCAGACCAGACCAGAAAACGTACATTAAATAATGCTATAAATGAAAAACAAATGATGATAATAATGATAAAAGAAATGTTAAAGTCTATAACATTCATCCCTTTGTGACTGAATGTCTTTAAAGCTGTAGGAAGTCTCTTGGTCTCAATAATGTACATAAATGCATGTGATTGGATAAAGTCACGACAGAGGGTCTGCTACAGGATGGTGGTACACCGTAGATTACATTCACAGAAGAATGTGTGCATACAGATTGCATCATCTCACTGAGCAGTCCAGCCCTCTTACTACTACATTACCTTACCTAAGATTAATGATTCATGTAAATAACTGCTTATGGTGTTACAATAAGTGCTTATTATAATATGTGCTCATAAGAGCCCTACCTAGTGTTCAGAGGTTTTATTAGTAAAAATAGAAACAGTCCTGGAGTGAGACCTGTAGGAATTCTGGGCGAACTTGTATCATTATTATTAATCATAACATTTCCATTTCCATTTACGCTTCCCTTTTTTTTTTTTTTTTAACACTTCCTCACTACAGTAAATAGATTCAAAGCACCTGCAAGGCGAATCTGCAAGGATTCATGGCCTGAAAGAGGGAAATATTAGTTTGTGGTCTATGTGGTGACAGTTTCACACTTATTAAGTGCATAAATTATGCAAAAAAACAAACAAACCCAAAACAAGATGTAATACCAAAGGGAATGGGGTGCTGTCTGAAGAGTATCTGTATTTGGATTTAATATAGGACGTTACCTGAAACACAAGGTTTGCCTAACAGAAGAGTGTTTGCCTAATTGTTCAGAGATTGTCGCTGGTTCGAATCCCAACAATGGCCAGGAGCCGAGGGAGCAAAACTGTCCATCTTGTCTGGGCAGGAAAGGCGTACTCTCTCTCGACTGTCAGTCATAGCAACACTAGCCAATCTGTAAGCTCATGTATGTGTAAGAGGGTAGACAGCGCTTTCCTCAGAGCCCTGTGATGCAGCAGTTCGAAAAGATGGTGTTGGCTGACTTCACATGTCTGGGAGGAAGTACATAGTAGTCTTCACTCTCCACAGTTAGTAACTGTTTTATGGGAGAGCAAGCTGGCAGGTGACTGAAGTGGGGAGCAAAAACCTCCAGAGTTAGAAATTCCAACATTGTCAGCGTGTCATAAATAAAAGCTGTGAATGCATTGCAAATGCATGTGTTTGCGTTCTGTAGGATCCCAGTTTCAATGCACACTTTTAGTCTCATGCCCTGTTAACCTATCTGGCTAATCTTTCTAAAAAAAAAAAAAAAAAGAAGAAGGTAAAAACACCTGAAAAATAAATAGTGCACCTCCTATTCATATCTGTATTTGTATTAGTTTATTACACATCACGTGTTCAATCTGAATAATGGATTTGTATTCAGTTACATCCCTAGTACATAGCATAGGTTATGTGAGTTGCTTCAGTGTGGTTTGATTAGCATTTGGATGTCACTGGGGGTCTCACTTTGCCCACAGCAGTGCGCAAGAAACAAGTCCAGATGCAGCCATGAGTGACTGAAACAGTGTGTACTTAGTGACTTAGTCACAGATTCCTGATTGCCAGATGAGTTGAGCCGCTCTTCCATGCTGGAATCAGGTCCGGATCAGCACTGCCTCCATAGAGTCAAGCAGAGCTTTTTATTGAGAGACCTGGCTAAACCCCTAGTTTTAAAATAAATAAATAAATAAATAAAACAGCTCCAATCACACTCTCTTGAGCTCAGTGCAAATGACACTCCAAATGAAGCTCTTCCAGTGTTATTACACGTCCAGAAGGTCAATTACAGCCTGACAAAAAGAGACCACTAAACTCAAATGAGGTTTTTCAGCTGCAGAGCCGTATAATACATGTGAAATGAGACTCTTTCAGTTCCCCAGTGGACCCGAACACTTGTGATGATTATGCAATTAGCCTGTGTTCAGACTAGCTCTTCTGCCACCAAGGAATCCAGCCTGGAAAGACTGCAGGAGGAAGAGGTTGATCTGTGACTTTACTCCCTTTTTCTGTCTTTTTTCCCCTTCCTCCCTCTCACTGGTTTGCTGTGCCTTAAAAAAGAACGAGACGGCGGCCCCCGTGTTCAGGCGAGTAGCCTTTGAGGCCGGCGTTGCCAGGCAACTGAATGCTAAATTTTGGAAGTGTGTGTATGGAGTAGGGGCTGAGATGAGAGAGAGAGAGAGAAAGAGAGAGAGAGAATGAGGAAATAAATAAATAACGAGAATAAAAGGGGAGGTGCTATTTTTAGACATGTCAATAACGATCGCTCAGCGGGGTTTTTATGCATTCCTTTGTTTGCCTTGGCCAGCAGGAAAAGGCATTTTCTTTGGAATCGATGATTTTTTTCCATTCAGGATATTTTAGTGCACATTTGTACACACTGGTGAGAATGGGACGCCGACGAAACGTCTCATAAAACGTCTTTTCTGGAGGTCGTGTTGTAGCCAGGAGGCCAGTTTTTCACTCTTGTCAGATAAAATGAAATGAATGGCATGATGACCATAAACAGAGGGACGTCTTTGAGGCTATGAGAATTTGCTGTCCAAATTAGGCTTTGCTATATTATATTGAAATGTAGAAAAAACAATAACAGTTGTATAGTACGTGTAAGCAGTGCAGAGAATTCTATGCCATTACGGCTGTGAATCTGTGTTATTAAAGAGACAGATGTGTTCCTGTGTCCTGAGCAGCAGAGGTAAAGGAATTCTGAAGGTGTACATGTGAATTCCTCAACTTCACATTCCTCCACACATGATCAGTCTTCTTTGTCTGGCTCTTTGCGGACGTGCTCATGTCACTGCATGGTGTCATATGACGTGTATAAAAAGAGGAGGAGACAGTGTGATGGAGTGAAAGTATTGATTAAGGTCCCTGCTCTGTCATTCGCTCTTGTTGTCTCTCTCTTTCTCTCCCTCTTTCTCTTTCTTTCTAGTTTTTAAATCACCACTAAGGATGCATCAATCCCATCTTTTCAGACCTAATATAAATTTTTTTTGGTGCTTACTGATACCGATACTGATACTGATGAGTAACGTACTTAGAATTAAGCAATCTGGGTCGACACGGAACATCTTATTTAGCTCTGTTTATGTTGGTTGCTGCTAGCTTTCTGTTGAAAGTTCACCCTGTCACCGTCTGCACTGACTGAACATTTTCAATCTGCATTTGTCTGTGGTGGAATGTCTGAGCAGTGTGGTATGATTTTCCAACAAACTCTGACTTAATCTGACCTGGGCACAAACCGTTGCCTTGACGATGAGGCAAGCGTCCCTGAAAACTCCATAGAAACGAAAGCCTGTGCGCTAGGTTGCTAGCCGTGGTTGTCGTGGGTAAAATGGCAGCTTTCTGGACGAATCAGACAGAAGAGGATCAATTATGTGTTGATGTGTTAATTAAATAAAATGGTTTATTGTGACCCATGGTAAAGATCTACTCATCTACTCTTGTGTTTGGGTTTTAATCCGGATCACCCGCTAACCGTATGCAATATTCCGTATTCAGTTCCATGAAGTAAGAAGCGACGTCGCAAGAAATGTTTACAACTTACATTATGAACGATATTTTTACGAAAACGTATGACCTAATAATGGTCTTAGCTTACCACATAGCCTACCTTAAGATTTCATTTCTCGTTGTTGGGGCAAAGCGGGCAAACTTTTGAAAGCTTTGCACATCCTCTATCTGCAGTTCTCTGTATAAGTTTAAATAAGTGTCCTGTCGCTTACGTCGCAACAACCCAGGCTTCACCCCCAACCTCTTTTGTTTCACTCTTCATCTTTTCCGGCGAAAAAGGTCACGTAAAGACAGGACTAATAGTAAATATTTGATTGCGGTAAAAGGATCATGCATTTTTAAAACAGTCTGACTGTCTGTAAAAAAGTTTGTTGGTATCTGGGGCAGTATGAACATGAACACGCCAGCTTTTAAAAGTTGGTGATTGTCGGCGTTGGTCTGCGTCTGTCGGTGCAGTGTGAACTAGGCTTAAGACTTTACGGCGTTTAATATCGTTAATAGAGAGTGTAAGGGCGGTCGAACTGAGTGTACAGAGCTGTATCAGTGACCATTAAAACTTGGCCATGAATAAATTTCACACAAGTGAATTGTAGCGTGTAATTTCTCAGTACTCAGTGCTCGCAGAAGTGAAGTGTTCTCTCTGTCTTATACTCACTTCACTGCTCCATGCTAGCGAACATTTGCGTGCACACACTTCACGGCACCTTACGCTCACTGAAACTGCCCTGTTGTCTCAGGCTGGCGATCCTCACACTCTTTTACTGAAATTGACGTGTGTATTATCAGGTTACCTTGTATTATAGGAAAATGCTGTAGTAGCTTTTACAGCACAGTCTCCTTTACTTTGTCCCTGTGAAGTGCCTTGAAACGTGCAGCATTATTCAGTGTGCTGACGTAATCACCACTGAAACAGGAAGTCAGGGATGGACACATCGAGTGACTCCTCTCCATTTTTTAACTAGCCAATCGCTATTCCAAACAATGGAAACTTCGGCAAGGTGATTTTTATAATGTTCGTGGCTGAACAGATTAGATTCTAGAGAGCATTTGATTGGCCAGAAAATCGGATGAGACTCTAAAGTGCAGAATGATGTCATCAAAATTGTCGAGCGACATTTTGAATGCATATATCTTCTAAATGCGAAATTTTGTCAGTGTTTTGGAGCACACTGGCTTATAGATAACCTTCCTAAAAGCCATTTTGATTTCATGGATACTTTAAGTGATGTCATCTCCTGTTTCTTAGTGCGACCATGTACACTAAGCTAACATCAGATAATGTCACATGGTATCAGATGCATGGTACCACAGCATTTTTGTTTTTTTATGAGTGTGTAAACAAGCATGGTATAGGACCTATACCTGATACCAGTTTCAGTATTGATGCATCCCAGATGACATATTATTATATGAAAGCGATAGTGTAGAGATTTCTAGTTCATAGTTTCTGTTTTAGCTCCTGCTTCCTCCTAGTGCTATTAAATCAGTTCTTATTTTTTTGAATCGCCGTGCCAGAAATGGCATAACCGCATAAATAGCAACATCAAGCTGATTAGTTCCACTCTACGCAGTTTGTGCCTGTTTGTGAGCGGTCAATAATGTTATGATGATTGAGATTAAAAGAGGTTGTTCAGCATGCGGTCATTTTAATCTGTCAAACCACGAGCATGGAAACTGGAAGCGAACATGCTGTTATTGATTTTTTTTTTTTTTACTTGCTAGAGTGCTCTTTCGCAGTAGTGTTTCTCGATCATTATCCTTATTCAGATTTTCATTTTGGAGCAGTGGTCCTGTTAAAAGCCACTGAAGACACTTGTTATGATATTGAATTGAATACCTATAACTCATCCTTAGTATTATGAAACTATTATGGTTTAAGCCTTGACGCACAGGGACTCATCACATCATTATTACTCACACACACACACACACACATACACATACACAAGAGCACACACAGTCTTTGAAAGTGTCGAGTCTTTTAAATCTGTAATTATGCCATGTCTTTTGCGAATGGTAAATAGGGAAGCTGTGCATGCCAGCTTATTAGGCAGCTAATATGTTCTTTGAATGGACCATTAATACTTAATATATTTTTCTTCTGGTTCCTTATATGGACATATGCAACACATAAGCGTGACAAACGACGTTTGAATTGGTCAATTTCATGCAAATTAATTCTAATGTGGTAAAGCAACAAATGCAAACGATTGCCACGAATGATTTTTCAGACAGTCCTGTTGAAGGAGTGGTCCAATATTTCTCATTCGCGAAGACCTCTCATTAAATGTGCATAGAGAGAGTACAAAAAAATTTAAAGCTAAGAAAGAAGTAGCAGAGATCGATGGTTTATCTGTGAGCGATCTGTGTAGCTAGTATGTAACGCAAATCATGCAACCAATTTTCACACTGACTAGTGCATTATTTTACTTTAACTAGGTAGCTACTTGAAAAATATGCTTGACAGGCCACGCCCCCCAAGCGACAACAATAGTGGTCGCTACACACTCCACAAAAGAGACAAAATAGTTACCCTATGTTCATACTAGCAAGGAACAGGTCACTTGTGTCACTCCTATTTTGATGTTTTGTGGGGTGTGTAGCAACCACTATTGTTGTCGCTTGGGGGCGTGGCCTGTCACATGTTTGTTATATTAATGTAGTTGTAGTTTAAGTAAATTTGTCATATTTTGATGCCAGAATGTAGCTAAGTGTACATTTTCATTACAGGACTACATCTTGCATGACAGAAAGCTTTTTTTAAACTTATGTTATGGTTATTAGAGACTAATATCGGCTTATAAACATATGGGTTTAGGCAGAGCCGGTCTTTAACATTCCTTAGGCAGCAATTTCTTTCTGCAAAGGTCAACTTTTTCCACAGTCTGGAGTGCACTAGTGTCCCAAATGTGTGTGCTTAAAGGAAATGTGTCAGAGGATTGCATGTGACCAGGATTTGTATTTGTGTGTGTGTGTGTGTGTGTGTTTGTATGTGTTTGTATGTGTGTGTGTGTGTGTGTGTGTGTGTGTGTGTATGTGTGTGTGTGTGTGTGTGTGTGTGTGTATGTGTGTGTATGTGTGTGTATGTGTGTGTATGTGTGTGTATGTGTGTGTATGTGTGTGTGTGTGTGTGTGTGTGTGTGTGTGTGTGTGCGTGTGTCTGTGTGTACAGTGCATCCGGAAAGTATTCACAGCGCTTCACTTTTTCCACATTGTGTTATGTTACAGCCTTATTCCAGTATGGATTAAATTCATTATTTTCCTCAAAATTCTACAAACAATACCCCATAATGACAACGTGAAAGAAGTTTGTTTGAAATCGTTGCAAATTTATTAAAAATAAAAAAACAAAAAAAGCACATGTACATAAGTATTCACAGCCTTTGCCTTGATACTCAGAATTGAGCTCAGGTGCATCCTGTTTCCACTGATCATCCTTGAGATGTTTCTACAACTTGATTGGAGTCCACCTGTGGTACATTCAGTTGATTGGACATGATTTGGAAAGGCACACACCTGACTATATACGGTCCCACAGTTAACAATGCATGTCAGAGCACAAACCAAGCCATGAAGTCCAAGGAATTGTCTGTAGACCTCCGAGACAGGATTGTATGGAGGCACAGATCTGGGGAAGTGTACAGAAACATTTCTGCAGCATTGAAGATCCCAATGAGCACAGTGGCCTCCATCATCCGCAAATGGAAGAAGTCTGGAACCACCAGGACTCTTCCTAGAGCTGGCCGCCCGGTCAAACTGAGCGATCGGGGAAGAAGGGCCTTAGTCAGGGAGGTGACCAAAAATGGTCCCTCTGACAGAGCTCCAGCGTGTCTCTGTGGAGAGAGGAGAACCTTCCAGAAGAACAACCATCTCTGCAGCACTCCACCAATCAGGCCTGTATAGTAGAGTGGCCAGACGGAAGCCACTCCTCAGTAAAAGGCACATAACAGCCTGCCTGGAGTTTGTCAAAAGGCACCTGAACGACTCTCAGACCATGAGGAACAAAATTCTCTGGTCTGATGAAACAAAGATTGAACAAAGACTGAATGGGAAGCATTATGTCTGGAGGAAACCAGGCACCACTCATCACCTGGCCAATACCATCCCTACAGTGAAGCATGGTGGTGGAAGCATCATGCTGTGGGGATGTTTTTCAGCAGCAGGAACTGGGAGACTAGTCAGGATCGAGGGAAAGATGAATGCAGCAATGTATAGAGACATCCTTGATGAAAACCTGCTCCAGAGCGCTCTGGACCTCAGACTGGGACGAAGGTTCATCTTCCAACAGGACAACGACCCTAAGCACACAGCCAAGATAACAAAGGAGTGGCTACAGGACAACTCTGTCTCTGCCAGAGCCCAGACTGGAACCCGATTGAACATCTCTGGTGAGATCTGAAAATGGCTGTGCACCGACGCTCCCCATCCAACCTGATGGAGCTTGAGAGGTCCTGCAAAGAAGAATGGGAGAAACTGCCCAAAAATAGGTGTGCCAAGCTCGTAACATCATTCTCAAAAAGAATTGAGGATGTAATTGGTGCCAAAGGTGCTTCAACAAAGTATTGAGCAAAGGCTGTGAATACTTATGTACATGTGCTTTTCTTGTTTTTTATTTTTATAAATTTGCAAAGATTTCAAACAAACTTCTTTCATGTTGTCATTATGGGGTATTGTTTGCAGAATTTTGAGGAAAACAATGAATTTAATCCATTTTGGAATAGGGCTGTAACATAACACAATGTGGAAAAAGTGATGCGCCGTGAATACTTTCCGGATGCACTGTATGTGTGTGTGTGTGTGTGTGTGTGTGTGTGTGTGTGTGTGTGTGTGTGTATGTATGTGTGTGTGTGTGCATGTGTGTGCATATGTGTGTGTGTGTGTGTGTGTGTGTACGCCGGGGGGACAGCATGGGGTTTCAGTGCATGTAGTGGTGCTGACTCTGCCGAGGTTGGAGTGTTTTTCACTTGATAACTTAGCTGGATTCCAGGATGTCCTGCAGACTCTGCAGTCAATAACACAACATTCTCTCTCTCTGTCTGTCTCTCTCTCTCTCTCTCTCTCACTCGCATACACACACACACACACACACACACACATTAGTGTAATACAGATAAGTACTCATTCTGGCATTGTTTTTGCTCTGTACCCATCCACCCCACCCTATGATTATATGTTAAATCACATGAAACACACACATTGCTCACAAAGATTACACTATACTACATCACTGCTCTGTTTCTGACCCTCATCCAGAACTCTTGGTTGGATCAGTTGCGAAACAACTGAAAAACACAGAAATAGTGTAAGCCAAACTACGAGCTGTTGTGGTCACGAGGCCATGCATTGCTGGGGGCTACGGGCACACGCAGCTCCACCGGGACCAGACTTGCATCTGATTGGTTACCGCTTACTCACTTGGAGACCTGATCGACTCGCACTGCACAGTGAAAGGATCGGAAGGCCGTGGCCATGGGGTGAAAGGTTACTGTGATGAGTATGTGTTCAGACAGGTTGGGCCCTGCGGTGGGCATGAGCCTCGGTTCCTGCCAGATGTTTCAACTGTTTTTTTTTTCTTCTTTTAAACAAAGCCATGTTTTAACAGCAGGGCTCTTCATGTAGGAACATGAGAAAGGTTAATGACCAATACAAGACGGAATAAACCACAGATGAGTGTATTTTATCGTAGGCCTGCACAATATTTTTTTGTGTTTGAGTTTTTTGCGATTGTTGCAGCCAAAAAGGTTTGATTTTGCTGTGGCCTTTTAAAAAAATTGTGATGCAACATGCTGAGTTTTTTGTGCGTTCGTGCAGAAAACTACTTCAATTCCCGAAATTACAATCGCACAAAATTGTGCTGCACGGTCTTTCACAGTGATTTTTGTTGGTAAATGAGACCTTTTAGGTGTACTCGTGTTCGACGCACCTGAATCGACGAGCGCGTTGACCGAATGCACGTTGTGATGACGTCACACGACGTATTTTGGCCCAAATCCGCGGCCATTTTGACAAATTGCAGGCTCCTCCGAATATTACGGAACTTGCTTGATTTTGCATTCGTTCCTGCAATCGCAAAATTGTGAAAACGACTGATTAATGGCTAAAATATGACAGCGCACAAAAAGGACAATGGCTAGACTGTTGGTTCGAGCTGACAGGAAGGCTACGGTAACTCATATAACCACTCTTTACATCTGAGCAAAAAAGCACACAACATGCCACCCCTTGAGGCGGATGGAGTACAACAGCAGAAAAACACGTACAGGTTCCAGTCCTGTCAGCCCAAAACAGGAATCTGAGGCTACAGTGATAACAGAATCACAGAAACTACTGATCAACACACTCAACTAGTTAACTAGCTGACTAAAATAATGAGGGATGAGTGGTAAAGCTATTCATTTTAGATGTGTAGGTTAGGTGAGAGCATCACTGCTTTAAAGCAAATAAACCACAGTCCTACACTCACTGTCCACTTTGTAGTCAATTATGTTTTGTCACTTGAGGATAACAGTTCAAGTAGGATTTATTGTGCAACTCTGTTAAAATAGGAGCTCAGTTACAGCCATGCAGTTTGTTCTCCTGGTTATGACAGGCCCGGCCTTTCTGCTCTCTCATACTCCATCGCTCAAACTCTCTCCTGAGAGCTGGTGAGGAAAAATAAATATTTTTAGCGACTGCACTTCTCTGCTGCCTGTCATCTCTATTTCTCTCTCTCTCTCTCTTCCTCTCTGTTCCTTCCTTTTTTTTTTCTTTCCATGTGCTAACTCGAGTCCATGGGAAAAGTGCGTCTCTCCACCCGGGTTTTCGCTCTTCCACTTGACTTCCATAGGCTTGCCACGGCAGCCCATCGACAAGCCAACATCCCCCCTGGGAGAGGGTTTCCATGGCAACTGCCTGTACCGAAACCGTTCGGCGAAAAAAGCCTTTCGTTCGGGGCGTCCAGGGTTTCTCGCTGCTATGCCCCTCTTTTGGCAGAAGGAACAAGAGAGAGCAAGCGAGAGAGAGAGAGAGGAAGGGGAAGGGAGAAGGAAAGAAAATGGAGATAGAGTGGGAGAGGGGTGTGATGGAAAATGGAAAGGATAAAGAAGAAAAGCAGAAGAGAGCGAAAGTGGAGAGAGAACAGTATGCTGGAGCAGAGGGGAGAGGAAGGAGAGATAGTGAGATTATCCCGGGGCCATGTGGCATCCCTGCTGGGTTAATGTGTGTTTAAACAGTCTGAGCCACAAGAGTCCAGACTAAAGATACAAAAATGATCCTCTGTGTGTGTGTGTGTGTGTGTGTGTGTGTGTGTGTGTGTGTGTATGTGCCTTCATCTATACCTCTTTAAACTTCAGATTACTTCTAAACCCGTGTTCAGTCTCTGTATTCCTGTCTCATCGATGTGTAAAACACCATAGTCATAACTTTTACATAAGCATATGCATGTTTTTCTTTCAGTGTGTCATCAGATTAATAATCATTTCTTTAAACTTTGCATTTGAATTTGAATCACTTCAGGGATTTAATACTCACGGCGCTCTAGTTGAATATCAGTGTGCCTTTAATGTTATATTGCGACAGACAGAGTGAACATTAGCAGTTCAGCAGTACAACTTTTGTGTGCTTGTATCATATAAATCATGAGGAGGATTGAGAATAGGGTCCATTTATCATGAACGTTCACATGTAGCTTGATTTTACATTTTGATTCTTGACTCTAACGTTATAAAAACCGACCATCTCTCACCTTCATGCGGGAAGAATTCACAACTCCCAACTGTCTCAGTATTAACGATACGCATTCACTGCGTAGAGTATAGTGTAAAGATGTTGTAAAACATTACTGTACGCAATGAAACACCATTTGAGATTCAGTTACATAAAAACACAGACTATAGTAATGCTCTAATTACTAATGACGCATAGCCCAATATTAATTTGGGTTTTATAATCAATCAGAAAATAGGTCTATTGGTTTAAAATACGTGATAGACGAGTATGCAATAAATGACTTGCATTGTATTATTTTGATTTATTTTATCATGCGACACAAGGATCTTCTGGCCTGAAATGTGCACTTCCCATGGTGAACAGCACTACGTGCTCATGTTTTGGTTTCTGTTTTTATCCTATCTCCACTCCCTGTCCTGTCATTGGTTTCTTCCTTGATTGTATTCACCTGTTTCGTGTCAGCCCATTTATTAGTTTGTCTGCTTATACCTTAGTGTTTTGTCACAAAATTTTACCTTTGTTACTTTAAGTCAGAGTCTTTCTTGTTCTGTACATGTTTTATGTCATTGTACCTCTTGGTTTTGATCTCTGAATATAGATTATCCCTGTGTGATGTTGCCTGCATGTATTTTTAATGGGTCTGTGGTTTGATCCTGAGCATTATGTGCATTGAAAACATAAATATTTACAATAAAAAGTTTTTGAACCGGGAAATTTGTTCTGAATGCCCGAATGGAAATACATAAAGCGTAGTTCTTCCTGAAAATTATACCACTAAAATGCTAATATTTGTAAAATCTACAAGTGTGTTGCGTTGAAAAAAAATTATAATGTAGGCTGGAGAAATAGAAAATATAGATCAAGAATCAGTTTATAACACCATTAATGGAAATCCAATCCAATCTCTAGAGATTTACACGTTTACAAAATCTGTGCCCGAAGCATGCCATATCAGGCCTGAGAAAGTCAGGGAGGATTTTCATTTTGAATGTTTATTCCTCTATAGATGAGAACACGTGCACGTACACAGATCACACTGGTGGCTCTACTACAGAACACACACACACACACACACACACACACACACACACACACACACACACACACACACACCGTCTTCCCTGTGTGTGTCAGAATTCAGGACTGGAGAATAATATCGCCTTACACTTGCGGCAGAAGACAGGATTCTTGTGTGTGTATAAGGGAGGCGGCTGTGGTGCGGCGATGCAGCCTTGTTACGTATGTATGTGAGCCCCCGGTGGCGTGGTGATGCTCTGCTGCTAAAAATAGACCGGGCTCTCTATGGTCGTTAAAGTTCATTTTGTCCTCTGCCTGACTGCTGTTCTAACCTGCACACATGGAGTGCTTAAGGCTCCTGCTGTGCTTACACACAAGAGACAACACACACACACACACACACACATGCATGCACAGGTGTACACATAACTAAGAGCACCTGAGCCACAGATAACTGAATTTACCGTCTGATCATGCAGTTTAGTTCAGCAAACTAAAGTCATGCTAAGATTTAATGATAATGATATCATGATGGTATGGATATTTATGACAATTTATTCAGGTGTGCAGTGATATTGTGAAATTTTCATAGAGCACTTGCTTACACCGGGGTCATACCTGAAGAGATAAGTCACGAACGTGTGCTACACTACAAAATATTGACTCTTCTGTGTTAGACAGAAATCTAGTCACCTGTGTTGTTATCATTTTTAACAACACATCATGCTTAGGACATGATCATCCATCCATTTAAAGTAAGATTAACTGCAAAAAAATATGTCCAAAGGGTAATTCTTCCTCTCTGTCTCTTTCTCGCTATGTCTCTCTCGCAGCCATCCATGAGTTCCCTGAAGATATCTTTACTAAGGAACAGAGGAAGAGGGGGGCCGTGCTGCTACACGTGCTATGTGTGAGTTCATCGCACAATACACTTCTGTTCAATGCTTGAGAAAAAAAAACAAAACAGTCCCTCTGTTATCAGAGATTCTATTGTATGGTTGGTTTTCAATGCATACACTGAGGAAAACAGAAAAAGCAAACAGCCTAAAAGCAGGGAGACTAAAAGCACTTTAAAGCACCTGAAATCACTAGCTCAGAGGTATTCAACTAAAATTTGTAACGGTCCAGTTCCTTGCTTACGAAGATCTGGATAAGCAGCTAACATGACTGAATGGTGACAGTTACCTCATAATGCTTAACCAGTGATGATTAAGTTATAAATAACGCTATAAATAATACAATTCAAAATGACTGTGATTTATTTGACCCTGAATTCGACTTTGGGAGAATAAACGCATACTACTTTATACTACTTTAAACATTCTGTTTTGGGGTTCAATTCCCACCTGTGTGCGCGGGGTTTGCATGTTCTCTCTGTGCTTCGGAGGTTTCCTCTGCGTACTCCAGTTTCCTCCCCCAGTCCATGCGCTGTAGGCTGATTGCCATTTCCAGATAGGCTCCACCCAGAGAAGTAAAAAAGTACCCCCTCGTCTAAGAGAATTATTTATTAAGCCACTCTTCATAGTTGGTGTAAGAGTGTAATTGATGTTGGTAAATGTACTCTCTATATATAGGGCACTGGGAAGATCTCTAACAGTATGCATACATCCATGGCTCCTGTGTCAAATCTGTGGCGGTCTGGGAAAACCCATCAGATCTTGCCGTGACTGAATTCTATTCTGAAACTATAAATATATTTCAACATAACAATGAGAAACTTTTGCCTAGGCTTTCCTCCTGCTAATCATATTTGGTAAGGAGCCAGTTTAAAGGCTGAATTATACTTGCTAGAGTTCGACTGATAGAGGATTTTACCGATACGATAACTAAGTTGGGCGGTACCTGCCGATAACCGATTAATCAGACGATCGTTTTTAAAACTGATACCGAATGAAAGCATAACACGCAAAGTAAAATTTTGAACTTTATTACAAAAATAAACAGTACTGACTGTACCTTGAAATAAATATATAAATAATAATATATATTAACTATTGATAGATATTACTGTAAATAAACGATACACATCCAAAATGAACAAAAAAGTAACACTCCAAATAACAAATAAAAAATAGAGACATCCAGAATAAATAATAAAAGCAAAAACACTTCATATAACACAAAACATTTGTCGGTGGTAGTTTTTATTTTGCGTCTAGCCGCTCCTGCAACTGACGCAACCGGGAAAAACTATCGGTGTGGATTTTTGCTGATGACCAATAGGTCCAGCAATCGATCATCGGTGCCGATTAATCACCAAAACCGATCAATCGGTCGACCTCTAATACTCGCTTTAATTACGTGTACACGCATTCAAGATGGCTGCCATGCATATCCTCTGGTCATTTGGAGCATTGCTTTTTCACATCCTCAGTAATTAACATTACGGATCAGCATGGTGCAGTACCAAGCTAAATAATAGGGGCAGTATAGCTCCATGTGGTACTGTGCAACTGACTAAACAAACTAGTCTTGTGTCTCAAATTGTACACTTGTGCACTATTCTAGACGAGATCGAGTACTAAGACTTACTGCTTTTCCTGTTACAGTTAATATTTGAGTTTTAAAAAAAGTTTAAAAAATTTTAAAAGTCTTCTGAATTTTCTAGATTACCGAATACATTTGAACGTAAGGTCAGAGTTTTTGATTCGAGTTCCCGATCCTGACAACAATCACAGCGACAGTGGAAAGTTTCAAACAGGAGCAGCTCCTCAGTCTGTTTAACATCTTTGTGCATGAAACAAATGTACAGCTCTACTCGGAAACCTGACACACAGGGATGTTTTGACTCTGATTTGAATCTGGTCTTACAAATGCGCTGGTAAAAACAGTCAGATTGTCCAAAATTGTCTAAAACCTTGCAGACTAAGCGTGGTTTCTTCACACAGTGAACGTCACACTTTGATCAAGTTGCTGGATATTAATTTGCCATAGAGAAATGGACGTAAACCTCATCAGCTCAGTTTGTATTCGGATATGCGATGAGAATATCTCGAATGCCCCTGCACTGCAAATAGAGTGTAATCTTTAAAGTTTGACTCAAAATGCTGACTTGTGGTTGAGATGCATACAAGAGAGGGACGTATTTCAGTCCAGAGAAGTTGATATATAGTAGAAAATTTCACCATGTGAAGGCCTTACCCAGGCTGCCACATATATTCATTCATTCATTCTTTTCTTATTTAATATCCAGTACACAACCTTTTGTTCCTTACTATTAATACAATAAGAGGCAAGTCTGCAGCTTTGAAGTGTGCTTGGGTTGTTTTTTTAAAAAGATATTTAATTAACATTTCCCCCTTTGCTTTGTAGATGAATCTCGACTAATCTACACGTAACTTGGACTGTGATAAGGCATAATATATCGGTGAACTCGATTAAATATTTCAGCAGTTCTCGCCAGTTTGGACCTGACAGTTCTGACTGTACAGTACTATTACAGGCTTTCTGCCGAGTTTTTATACTGAGTTTTATTTATTTATTTATTTTTACTCCACTGACTCAATATGTTTTTCATTTTAACTTGTCAATCTTGTGCTTTGCAGCTTTGACATAGTTATTACAAAGGCCTTATTCTGCCACAGGACCGTTTTAGAGTCTTTTGGTTATTTTAAATCCGTTGTTTTTCTTTCATTTCCATAATCAATGAGTCATTCGTTAATTTAATCATTCAGTTATACACTCATGTCATCCTAGCACTGACTAAAAGTTCTCCATCAGGGAAACCTGAGCACACTGCATGAGCACACTTTTCAGTTTGTGGACATATTTGTACAGTTTGTATAAAATTTCAGGTTTCAATCCATTTTGTTTTTATACATAAAAACCTAGCACAATAAATATATAAGAAGAAAAATTCATACATGAGGACCCTGGATATTTACTCATTTCTCTCTCTCTGTCTCTCTCTGTCTCTCTCTCTCACACTCTCCCAGGCCATTTATATGTTCTACGCTCTTGCTATCGTCTGTAATGACTACTTCGTCCCCTCCCTGGAGAAGATCTCAGAGGTGAGAAGGCACAACGGATGGCCGCCATACGAGCGGCCACACAAAGTGATGACAGCTCAATTTGTTCCCTGTCCCTTATTTGAGATGTTAGCGCAACGTGTCACCAAATCCAGTTAAAGGTCTTGCTAATGAGGAGCATCTGGAAAGTGCATTTCCCTTCAGATCGGAGTGCTTTTCCTTGCCGGTAGGGCTTTGTCGACCTCAGATAATACTGCTTTTGTGGGGAGCGACTGCGCTGAAAGGAGCTTAGGCAAAGAAATGAGATTGAACAGGATCATAATCCCGTGAGATTTTGGGGTGTCCGGATGCTTTTCGCACCGAGTCTGTTACTTGACCTACATTTCTATCCCTGTGGTGTGTTTCGGATGCATTTTAGCTGCATAATCACCTGCTGTGTTTTTCTTCATCTGCTTCAGAACCTGCACCTCAGTGAGGATGTGGCTGGGGCTACATTTATGGCTGCTGGAAGCTCTGCCCCTGAGCTCTTCACCTCCTTGATTGGTCAGTTCAGAGGTCACTTCTGTGTCATTTCAATTATGTAATGTTAAACAAAGATTATTAAGTGAGTATTAACCAAAAAACCTTTAGTTAAAAGGGTCTTAACTAGTCTGGGAACTAGGCCACTTAAAGGAATTAGAACCAGAAAATGTGTTTGGATTTATTTCATAATTAATGTTTTTTTGTTGACAGGCACTTTAAAACCCCAGACTGGCACAGTGTTGTTTGTTGGTACCATAAGATCTGTCAAATTTTAGCCGTAGTGTCAAGTTACAGTTTGTATCACTAACTAAATATTTCCGTTACATGATAAACCATAGTTACAAATAATTCATAGAAAAATGAACAAATATATGCGTAATTTTCATTATATTGATGAGCTCATTGAGAATTAACCGTAGGTATGTCGACAAATTCTGCTTTACTGACTAAGCATGAAGTAATAAGATTGTAGAATCTGGAATAATTCAGTTAATCAATTAAGTGATGATGTAATAATTCTGATAGGTCTGGGTACGGCACGAAAGCATTACAAATCATGATGACTGTTTCTGAAAGCAGTCAATCTAATTATAGCCTCTGTTTGATTGACAGGTGTATTCATCACTAAGGGGGATGTAGGAGTGGGAACGATTGTCGGCTCAGCTGTCTTCAACATCCTCGTCATCATCGGAGTGTGTGGCATCTTCGCTGGTCAGGTAACTGTCTGTTCCATCTGTTTAATTAGCACACACACACATGGGTGTACGAACCAGGAAAAGTGGGCGGACGTGTTCCTTCACTTCTAAATACGTACATTTTGTCTCCACATGACAGGGCGTGCATCGTGTGCACCAACAGCAGAACAGAAAATAATCAACAGCAAAACAAAGTTCATGTTACTACCCTGAAGTTGATTCATTTCCTGTAACAGCACGTCTTAAAGTTTTACTTCATTTATATCACGGCGATTTCCCAATGCTATCAACATATTTATAAAAGAGCAACATGTAGTATGTTTTATCCTTTTATAGTTACGCTGAATGTTGTGGAATATCTGTGAAACAAAAGCGTAAAACCCCTCTATCCTGAAGACTTTCCTTTGTGGGAAAACTTAAATTTACAGCTTTACCTCTGAGTGTGACACTGGAGACTCCGTCCATGAATGCTCAGAGAAAACGTCACCATATCACCACATATGTTTATAATCCATTTGTATGGAGTGTCCACTTTAAAAGACCCTGTGTAAGTTCTGTAGTAACAAATGATAATGTATTACAGCGTTAGTATAAACCCGTGATTTGTCTTTCAGTCAAAACTACTCTCAGAGCTCGCCATGTTTCCTGTTAAAGTCCATCGCAACCTCGCGACAGCTTCCCGTTCCAGCCATGAGAATGATTTCAATACGGTCTTCTTTTGTCAAAGGCGTTCTTAAAGCCTATCTGAAAAATATATATTTTTGGAAGACATTTTTCTTAAAATAAAACATTTTATTTCTTCTATATGTGGAGACTTTTGTGACACCCTGTAGTGTGTCATGTAGACCACTGGTTTAGACAAATGAAATTTTATCATGCCATGCTAATAGTCCTTTATAACAGGCTTTAAAAATGACAGTCCCTGAAGCAACTGATGTCTTGGAGTCTGAAGAACAGCCAAAAAAAAAAAGTTACTATACTGAATGTTATACTAAAACTTACTAAACTATGAAATGAAAAAAAGCTTTCAGCCAGTGAAAATGGATTCCTTTTTCTCTTGTTTTGAGGTGTTAATGATTCTTACATGTAAGCCTGCTGCCGTTTTTGGAGAAAATCTTGACTGACACTTCAAAGGTTGTGCATAGCTTAACCCAGTGTTTAGCTTTTCAAACATACTGCATACTGCAGTCTGTCACACAGAATAAGCTGGAAGATTTTGAGAGAATCACAAACTGTTCCAGCAGTTTATCTCAGAATGAATATATATATATATATATATATATATATATATATATATATATATATATATATATATATATATATATATATATATATATATATATATATATATATAAAACAAAAGAATCAGGAAGTATTAAAAAAAAGAGAATGTGAGAAAATTTCTAATCTGCAATAGATTTATGTATTTATACATTTTAATGCTGGTGACTGCTTCTGTAGCCTTTACTGTTTTTCAGTCTGTAATTAGAATTTTTCCAGCAGCCACTGAGTTGTGACTGCTCTATCTACTGATAATGGCCCAGCGTTCTGCATTAGTTGTTAGTCTGTGGGTTTTGACAGCTTTGAGCTTTTTTCTAGCTCAGTGTTCATTTTCATTTCATAAAGAGCATAAACATGAATAATGAGGCTCCCACTTTCGCTTTAATGCCTGCTCGATGCTGCGAAGGTTTGGAAAAGTTCTACGGCCATTAGCAGAGGTGCGGACGTCTACAGTTTAGCCATAGCGCTTATGATTTCGATCTCTTTTATATAGCGGTCACAGGAAGGACAAAGAACGTGAAACGTGCGCATTTTTTTGGATTTGTGCCAGGTTTATGTAGTTTGACTCAATCATGTGAGCCAATGGAATGCACATAGTGCAAGTTTGTAAATTAATAAATGTGAAAATAGGGTAAAATGAGCTTTGCGTCACGATTTAATAGTTTCTTTCAGTATGTATTGTATACATCATAATTATATTTTGATGATATTGTGAGTATTTTAGGCATAAAAGTGTTGTTTTCCTTTTCTGTCAGTAATAAACTTCTAAAAAGTCGTTTTTTTGCTTGAAGTGTGTATACTTATTATTGGAGATGCATCAATGCTGATATTAGGTATTGAGTAGCAGTCTGATGATTGTACTCATATACACACAAAAAAAATGCCTTGATACCAAATTCCGATAGCACGTGATACTATGTGACGTACAGCTAATATACGCTGACACACTAATCAACAGATGACGCTATGCACCCATAGCGTCTCAGTTTTGCAGTATGCAACCGATGGGCACTATACGAGTCAAAAACCCCATAATGCAACAGGACTGGTGCGGACGAGCTCAGGAAATGGCGGAAGACCACGCATCAACAGTTTTTAAGTATTAACCCTTGGTTAAACAGGACTTGTTTAGCAATACCCGAATAAATTGTTAACTTGTTAAAGGTTTAAACAAGAAAACTGTTATCACAACCTTTTTTGTGATCTCCATCATGCCTTAGCCGGCCAAGCTAACGGCAACGAATTTACCTCAGTCTGTTAACCCCGCCCACATTACATTACTAATTCAGTTAACTTTCCTGAAGTGCATCTTGCCATTAGTACGGTTGCTTTAATCTAGTGGTCCCTTTAAGATTTTTGTCTTTATGACATTGAAGGTCACATGACAATGCCAACATGGTGGATGTAATATGTCCGGGATTGTATTACATATTACACACATACTGATTAGTGCGTATTGTTTCAATGGCTCTGCAGTAGGTACTGCATCGAATGCAGTATGTACTGTCACAGTACGTGAGTTCGGACGCAGCCTATATGTCATAAATTTGTTAGCTTAATCACTATTCTATCATGGTACTTCAAGCAGGATCGTAGGCTAGCTAGTGGACATCTTAAAAATCATTAAACAAAAAAAGTCATTACACTCAAACAAACCATATACAGAACATCAAATAATGTTAAAAATCGCGTTTTTAAGAAATCATTTGAGAGCTACAGCAATGACAACAAGCTACTTACATTTGTAGAGCGTCGATGCTCCCTGGTGTATGTTGTGGTATTTTTTAGGGTGTGAAGGTCCCATTCCTGCTCAGTAAACTATACAGGCCACTATATGAACACCAATTTAAGTACAGTCTGCATGAGCAATGACTTAAGTGAACTTAAATATACAAGTTTTAGGAGACCCCGTTACTCAATTAAATGGAGGGAACATCATCAATCATTTGAGTACAGACAACTTGTTAGGGTTTTCAGTGTATGTAGATTATTTCAGTACTGTTCTCAGTATCAGTACCAACAAACTTATATACTTATATACTTATATACAAGTATAAATACTTGTACTCGGTACTATATATACGGTACTATACTTGTACTATATATACTTATATACAAGTATAAATACTTGTACTCGGTACTATATATACTGTACTATACTTGTACTATATATACTTATATACAAGTATAAATACTTGTACTCGGTCTAAAAATGGTTATTGCAGTATTATGTGCAGTACAACATGGACATTGAGCAAGACTGCGAATTGTGTAAAGTATGCTTATATTTTATAAATACAAATATTTCAATACAAATAGTTTTCAGTTAAATATCGGTGTGTTTTATTATTTATGTTGTCCGCATGAAGCCAGTGACATATACTAGGGTTTTGTGGTAAAAAAAGAAAAATAAAAATCATTTTTTCTCTCTTTGTGCTAGGATTTTCTTGTTAGCAGTTGTAGCACGTCTGCATTAGTGTGTATCAGCGGTCCTCTGTCTGACACATGAATGACCGCGAGTCAGCGTTATTGTGTGTGATCAGTAATGTGGATCTCGGTCTCTCGCTCACAGACGGTGGCGCTTACCTGGTGGTCTCTGTTCCGAGACTCACTCTACTACATCTTCTCAGTTCTGGCTTTGATCTTGGTGAGTGTGTGTGTGAGAGAGAGAGTGATAAACATCCCTGCGATTAAGCTGAACACTGGTAAAGCCAGTCAAATGTTAGATTATCTCATGAATAAACTACTGAGTAAACTGATTTGCTATATTCTATAATAACCGATGCTCGCTGTCATTAATTCGCTGCCTTTATTCATTTCCTGAACTGCTCCTCTAGGTCATCTATGATGAGAGAGTTGTGTGGTGAGTCTAATTACAGCCCTTCATTACTTTTACATATCAATGAATCTATCAAACAGGCTTATTACCTCTGTGCTTTGCTTACACAGAACAGCCTTCGCAATTAAATCAGTCACAAATTGGAAGAAGAAAAAAAAGAAAAAAAATTGTGCTTATTAAAAGGGGAGAACGGCGAATCAGCGAACATTTATTCCTCCTTTAAAACAGCAAGTGCAGTCATTGAGCATCGCTGTGGATCTTTCACGCAGCATTTATCACGCTTTGCTCCAAACGAACAAATTCCAAATAGAGCATGTATCTGGCACTGAGCTCTATTTATCTGTCTTGTGTACACTCTTCCAGGTGGGAGTCCATACTCCTGATCTCCATGTACGGAGTTTACATTCTCATCATGAAGTGAGTCGATGCAGTCGTGTGGAGTTGAGCGCAAAAGTTTGCATACCCTTAGGACACAATGAAGAAAACAAATTTGCACCAAGACCTTTAGGTTCTGGTTGACTAAATAAGGAATAAAACATGGCAGGGCGTGGTGTCATGGTGTGATACGTCTCCTCGCAGAAAACTTCACCTCGTCAACAATTACACACGATTTTTTTTTAGCTGTTTATGTGTAGCGTCAACCATACAAATCCCCGTGTTACTATAGAAACAATAACGCATTCGATTGAGGACATTAATATAAACTTGTGATCTGAGCAATCAGATTTGAGAAGTCAGCAGTTGTTTAAGACTCCGGAGAGGAATGTGTATGAAATGGGAATAGTAGATATGTTGCAAATATTTTTTTTTTTTTTTTAAGTATAATTGGATGAATTATATCGTGTGCAACGTTGGAGGAGGAAACAGTATGTAAATGAGATTTTTGTGCGCGGTAAATATTTCCAGTAGCTCCTGTGAGAAACTCCTGAAAGGGCAAAACAAAAACTCAAGTATGACACTAACCAAAGCAGTGAAACGATTCTGTTCAAAATATGATATAAGTAAATTAATAAAAGTATGTAGACATTAGTGTGTTATATTCTGGTTATTTTTTACTAAGGCGTAATTTAGATAAACGTTCTCCTTATTAACTTAGTATTATATGTATTTTTGTCTCCAGCTGGTGGAATCAGGTTACTGCAAATTTAATACATACCCTCTGTATGTCTTAATCCGTGCACATAAATTCCGTTCTTAAGGTGATTTTAAGCCGGCGGTAAATTATAGGTCAGGAATTAATCTATTTGCGCAGATAAGGCCCTGCATTTTGCACTTTTACGTAAAAACACCCTAAATCACATATTCATTCAGGCGAATCTGGACAACTATGTTGATCATGTGAGAGACACAATGCTATGTAAACCCTGTTGGTAAATAAGATTTTTTTTTTTTTATTATTTAAATCAATCAGGCACATGCTTTCACGCATGAAATCCTTTAGCAAATCATTGTGAATGAAGGTAACGAGTTCCTTCATTGTTACTATTTGTTACACAAACAGTATATTAAGATATTACGAACAAAATATCAGTGGAATGGATTTGTATCTCTATTTCTAAATGTAAAATAATTAATCAAATAATGAACTCTCTAATAACTTCTAAACCCAAGAGGGTCTTTCTGACTCCTTGGTGTTTTGGTTCTTTTGAAACTCTTTTTATGTCGATTCTGATGTTGCCTTGTTGCAGGATACAGCCACGTTATAGTTTTAGGGTCCTGGAATTGTATTTTTTGAAGATAATTGAGGTAATTTACCATTTTCAACAGCCAGAACTCATGGGGATGCAAACTTTTGCTCTCATCTGTACTATAATTTTGTCATTGTTGTATAATTGCTTCCATTCAATAGTTACAGTATTGAAAGCAGGTTGCAGTAGTAGATTTTGTTTAGAGTCATTTTTCCTTGATGTGTGCGTGCTCACGCTGCTCTTCTGTGCGCAGATTTAACAGTCAGATTGCGAGCTTCGTGGAGCATCGGTGCGGTGGTCCAGGGCGGTGCTGCCGGCGAGGAGAAACCCCTAGAAACGATGACACTGTGGACGATGGAGCCAACTGCAATACCTCCATGGTGCTTCTGAGAAAAGGTCAAATCCTTGTTTACACCTGCATTTTATCTTATTGATGATAAGGAGTTAAACACGGCCTCTTGCTACTTTTCAGTACTGTTGGGAGACAAGAAAAGGAAATAGTTTCATTTATGAACTTCATTTGTACTGCACTTTAAACCCTTTTGTTACAGAGAGTAATAAGAAGCAATCAATCTCTGAAATAATAGTTTACAAAACGTGAACTTGCCCAGTAAAATGGTATTCTTGACTATTTAGTTTTTCTGTTCTTCAGAAGAGTTTACGAAAATATTTTGAAATAGTATTTTGATTAGGTCACTTTATTACTGGGGAGTTTGTGCTGTTCTGGACAGGGACTCCACGCTGCTGCTGCATCTCTTTTCCTAATTTAGTGTGAGCCAGTGTGTGTTTATGCTGTTGCATCAGTCTGTTCATGTGTTTTGTGTCTGAGTGTGTTTGGTGCTGTCAGCACTTGGTCGGTGTTTTTGGTAACAGTCACATCATTATCTGTGATGATTTCTGTGTGTTTGGGGAGGACAGTGCGTGGAGCTCTGGTAGCCTGTCATTTGTCAGTGTATTTTTAAAATACAAAATATACAAACTACAAATTTTAAAGTACGGAAATTTCTTGGCTCCAGGTATAAAGGTCAAACATACACTGCTTTTAGAACAGTACTGGACTGTTTTTAGGTCAGTCTAGATTACTATACTGTATCTCAGTGCTGTTCTCAGGTCAGTGTAGGTTAATATTTCTCGGTACTGTTCTAAGGTCAGTGTAGGTTAATTTATCATGGTACTGTTCTCATGTCAGGGTAGGTTAATATATCTCGTTAATATATCTCGGTACTGTCCTCAGATCAGTGTATGTTAATATATATTAGTACTGTTGTCAGGTCAGTGTAGGTTAATATATCTCAGTGCTGTTCTCAGGTCACTGTAGGTTAATATATCTCAGTACTGTCCTCAGGTCAGTGTAGAATAATATATCTCCGTACTGTCCTCAGGTCAGTGTAGGTTAATATATCTCTGTACCGTTCTCAGGTCAGTCTGGCGCTGCACAGCAGGAATCTCCAGTAGTGATGGTGGATGAGCTGCTGATCCTCAGGCCTCACCAGCTCTCTTTTCCAGAGGCGGGGCTACGCATCATGATCACGCCCCATTTCTCACCTCGCACCCGTCTCAGCATGGCCGGCCGCGTACTCATCAGCGAAGTGAGATACACTCCACACCGTCAGTATACACTGCACTCCATCACACACTCGGTATTCAGATGCCACTGATGCCTACAGGTCAATTTCTGATGGACGTATCGTGGTTTACATAGCATGGCACAGCCAGCGGGAGAAAAGCCTGGGATGTTTCTGACTGGAAGAAACAATAAGAAATACTTTTTTCCCCCCACAGGCTGTTGAAGATAAATAAAAGTGATACCAGTGGAAAACAGACGTTTCCATAGTTTTAGGTTGCTGTCTGAAAATATGGATATGTTCTATATGCAGGGGACCCAAATCACACCAGATTACTAAATCGCTGACCTATTAATACATCTGTTTTAAAATATATTCCAGCAGTTGCCCTAAGCACATTATTATCTTCATGCCTCTGCAGTGTTCATTTTGTTTATTTAATTTATAACATTTATAGTATAAAATTAGGAATGTTTTACAACCATAATAGGTGCTCTTTAACAAGTGCGTTAATATCACCCGTGATTTTGAATTGCAGCCGACATTACTGTCAGAGCTGCTGTTGTAGAAAATAAACAAAACAAACTTCTGACCGATCAGAATTGAGAATTCAACAGTACTGTGGTATAACAGTACCTTACATACAGTCATTTTATTAACACTTTTCTACAGTCTTTCTGTTTTTGTTTTATTTATTTATTTCTTCATTTCTATGAAGATTTTTAAAAAACCTATTTTAATGTTTACCAGTCCCTAATCCTTAAATTTTATGGTGGAAAACTATTTTAATATAAATATATATGATATGATACATATATCCGTAGTAACTAGCATGGGCATGCATGAAAACAGTACAATATCAGCCTATTATTGATGTTACAATTTATAGAAACTGTTGACTCTGTTTTTCAGAGACAGAGGCTGATAAGGGAATCAGGGCAGAGGGGAAGCCCAGTGAAGACATTTGGCTCGGGAGGGTTTGAGAACGGAGGGAGTGTGGAGAGACCCCTTCAGGATGGAGAGAGGATAGACATAGATGGGGCTGTGAAAACAGATATTCTTCAGCCTGAGGAAGAGGAGGACAGGGACGAAATCTTCAGACCTCTCCATGTGCCAGGTTATCCCAAACCTCCTGCTAGTCATTGTGGATCTAATAGATCGAAGTGTTATTTTGTATCTGTATTCCCGACGCAGTAAATGAGTAATTATTTGTATATCATGACTACGTGTTCACCAGATGGTTGTGCAGCCCGTGTTAAGTGGGTAGTATCATGGCCACTGGGTGTGCTGCTGTATTACACCGTACCCAACTGCATTCTACCCCGCTGGCATCGCTGGTTCATGGTCACCTTCATCTCCTCCACGCTCTGGATCGCCATTTTCTCCTACCTGATGGTGTGGATGGTAAGAGAACTCAAATTGTTGTGGTGTTATCAAACTACCTAAGGTGCCGACATTGCAGTGAGAAAAACAGAATGTTGGTCGACAAGACGGCTCATTTGGGATGTGTGTCAAGCAACAGTAAGAAAACAGTGGGGCAAAAGTCAGCTCTGATTGCTACTTCATAATAAGCAGCTCCTCCATTCATTTTTTACTGACCAAAGAGACCACAGTCCTGACTCCTTGGTTTCTATTGGTTCTCAAGACAGAACTCGTTAATCCCAAAAAGTTGGTGCAACAAAAAAACACGAACAGAAGAAAATGTGTCTTTGATGTCCTGAGTCCTTTCCCCTTCCGTGCAATCTGTCTGAAATTTATTCACCGCTGGTTTATCCAAAAAATCTGTAGGCAACACACTAGATAAAGAGCCAGGGGGGTGTAAACTTTTGAACAGGATGATCGGTGTAAATTGTTATTTTGTTTAAAGATGTTATATTTTTCATTTAGTACTACCCTTCAGAAACTATCTAAGGTATTTACATGTTTCCAAGAAGACAAAATAATAGTAACTTACACCGATCATCCTGTTCAAAAGTTTACCCCCCCACAATGTATCGTGTTGCGTTCTTGAGCATCAGTGAATGTTTGCAACTTTTGTAATAGCTGTGTATGAATCCCTCAATTGTCCTCAGTGTGAAAAAATGGATCTCAAAATCATATAGTCGCTGATGGAAAGGGGTCAAATATGCAGAAGAGGCTGGAAAAGTAAAGAAAGTTCTGGACCTGGAGGATTTTTCTGAAGAACAGTGGGCAGTTTAACTGCTCAGGACAAATAAAGGACTCATGAACAACTATCACAAAACATAAAAACAGTCATTGATCATCCAGGTAACGACACACGGGATTAAGTAAACTTTTGAACGGGTTCATTTGTGTAAATTCAGTTAGTACTGTGTCATGTGGACTAAATGTAAACATCTGTTATGTGAAGTAGCTTCTTCAGGGCAGGACCAAATAACAAACAAATGCAATTTTATATGATCCCTCTTTCTGTTTTATTATTATTAACATTTTGCAGATTCTACAAGGTGTATGTGAACTTATGACTTCAACTGTAAGAGTAGATGCAAGATGATATTAAATACTGTTATGTTAATATTTGTCCCTTCAGGTCACTATTGTCAGCTACACCCTGGACATCCCGGATTATATCATGGGCATCACGTTCTTGGCAGCGGGCACCAGTGTGCCGGATTGCATGGCTAGCCTGATCGTAGCTCGCCAAGGTACACGATAACTATGAATCTAATACTTAGTCTTCTTCTCGTTCTAGAAGTACTGTAGACAAAGCATTACAGATACTTATTCACTTAAACGTCATTAGTTTCATTAGTTTCGTTACCGGAATAAAGCAAACGTCTTTAACTGCTCTGAGCGATGATTACGATTCCATAACAGTATATACAACGGTAATTATTTATTGTTGTAAGATGTATTTACATTCACATGTGATGGACGGCAGAACTGCTATCTGGGCTAGTTTATTCTGCACACTGTGGGTCTCCCTGCCGTGTGGTAATCAGTTACAGCACAGTGATTGTGGCTCCAGAATGATAATACTATGATAAATAATAGGCATTCCACACTCGACAATCCTTTATTGTGCAAAGAAGACTTTATAGTCTTTAATAGTCTCAGTTTGTTCATATCGGTAAGGTCAGCGAGTGGAAGGGTCTGCATGTGGATGAAGAAAGCTTTTTGAACCTTAAAAAAGGCCAAAAGCTTTCCCCCACCTCACTTTTGCTACCTAAATCTACACAAATAATCTCATAGCTTGTAGCAGAGCAAAAAGTTCAGCTAAGACCAACAGGAACAGAACTTGAGTGTTATATAATACTGCGTGTAAATATAGTGTAATAGCAAGGGAGCAGGAAAGTCTCGGATGAATAGATAAACAACTTATTAGAGTGTTTCTTTCTTTTGTGTGTGTGTGTGTTTGTGTCAGGTATGGGAGACATGGCGGTATCTAACTCAATAGGCAGTAATATATTTGACATCTTGCTGGGTTTGGGCTTCCCATGGATGCTCAGAACGCTGGTGGTCGAATATGGATCATCGGTGAGCACACTTTCGCTTCTTTTAAGAGCTGGGGCATACTTGTGAGATGTTTAAAGAGCTATCGATCCAATTCTAGGTGGAAGGATATGAAAAAAAATATTCCAGTGTTTCTCATCCAATGTTCATGCACATCCCCTTAACCCAAACACAATCGAGCAGCTAAAACATGTTCATTGTCTCGATTTTACTCCTGTAATTTTACACTGAAGCTACTTTACGTTTTCATTTTTACCTCAACTTCTACTTTATACACCGCTGGCATAAATCTTACACACATATGCTGGATTATGGAGTCAAAAATCGTAACCAAACCGGTTTGCGTAAGCCAAACCGAATTTTCAAACACTGATTTTTCTTTGTACTCGCATGCGTATGATGCTCACTCGTAAAAAAAAAGTGCAGAGCGCGTTCCTGGCACAGCTCATCTGCATTCAGTGACGCCCACAAAAGCCACGACAGGTCCGAGAGCTGCGAGAGAGCGAAATGAACATTGAAAGGAAAGGAAGACAGGCAGAAGTGGAAGATACTTTGACTTACTTCTATGGCAATGCAATTATTTAGCAGTGTAACAGCACCAGAAAAAAATCACCCAGATGTTGAATTAGGTGTGAATTGAGTGAGCTGACATTTAAATGAGGGAAGAAAAAAAAAAATCCAAACTGTACTCATGGACACCAAGCACATCCCACAGTGAAACTTCTATTTATAAATCGTTTTAAGTGTCTGAGACGACATGCGGGAAGTGTTGCACAGCATTAAAGGAAGATGCAGTGACGATCAGAACCGATTTACAAGCCAGCTTTCATCCTCTGAAAAAATTTATACCGGTCTTTAAACATGTTTTACCTCATGAGCGTGACCTCAATCTTCCCTCAGCTGAGGCGTGTGGCGTGAGGCGTGTAAATATAATAAAAAGAAGCTATTTTTTTTTAAATAAGAAGAAAAAAAAAAGAAGCTATTTAAAAATGTCAACTTGACAGTAAGTGCAGTAATCCATGCAAATGATATGATTTGACGTCAAACAAGTCGAGGTCTCCCTAGGAGTAAATTTACACACACTCAGGTGCACAAGTAGGATATGAAAACTTTCTCCAACATTACGGGATTATCATGAACGCCGAATTTCTTGTGTAAACGCTCATAGGAACGGTTTATGAATAAATACATCCGTATCCAGCTTGATAAGTGAGACACAATGTTGGTATGTCTTTAAGGGATTAATTGAGGTTGGCCCCACATGAACAGCCGAAAGATCGTTGCGGTTACTGAGGATGGCTTTGGAGCACAATTCATATGAACAGTTATGCTAGCTATGATAGCTTTGCACTCAAGTCTCCATCAGTAAACAGTGGATCAGTTCAACACGGCAGACTTCACGTGAAAACTGTAATGAATATATATCTATTTTCTCCTGTCACTGTTTCTTTTCCGTGTATTGCCAGGTGTTCATCAACAATAAAGGTCTGGTGTACTCGGTTATCCTGCTATTAGCTTCTGTCTTCCTCACTGTGAGTAACCCTTAGTCTTACACCCATACACCCTAGTTTTACTGTAATTAATGTCTTTTCATAAATGCTACACATATCCCTAACCTTAACCTCACTCAAAGTCAATTTTTTTGTATTTATATTCCGAGGACTATCCAAATGTCCACAGTAACCTCCACATACTTCAGATATATTCAAATACCCTTTTTGAGTATTTTGAGGACGAAAAAAAAGGAATCCAAGTGTTTTGTTGTGCGCTTTCTCATGCGTCCAGGTGCTGAGTGTTCACCTGAACGGCTGGAAGCTGGACCGGCGTTTGGGTTTGGGCCTCTTGCTGCTTTACTCAATCTTCCTCCTCTGCTCCATCCTCTTTGGGCAGCTTTAAAAAAAAAAAAAAAAAAAAAAAACTCCTGTACATCCCAACTTCCATCCAAGTCCACCAGTCAAACCAGTTTAGTTCTCGTTTTGAGTTTTGATTCATTCACACTGGACATGGTGTTAACCTGAGCTGAATCTCAGGCCAAGCAGAGACAGCGGAGGAAACTCAAGAGGGACGGACGGACTAATAGCTCAGAACGAAAGATCCCGAAGCCGCATCTGTCCGGACGACAAATGCAGTTACACTGTACATGTACAGCTTCGTTTTTTTTCAGTTCACACACTGAATCATTTCAAAGAGAGTTCCACTTCGTCCATAAAAGCACCGCTGCCTACTCCTGAGCAGATAACACAGCAGTGAAGGTGATCGTATATCATTCTGAGTTCAAAGTTGTAGCATTGCTCGTAAAAACCATCCATCTTGTTGGTTGTGGCTGCGCGTTTAGGAACATGTCCGTATGAAACAAATCAGCCTGGAAGAACAATGAAACAGCCTCGGAATCACGACACGTTTAGATTCGCTTTTATTCATTCAGAAGTTGCTTTTATCCAAAGTGGCGTACAAGTGAACTCACAACATTGTAGGACACAACTTTAACCACGGATATGAGACCGGTAGAGTGAGACCTGAAAACATGCCGAGGAGCCAGTTGCACCAGCCGGACGCGAGAGTGATTGGAATTTTTGCAAAACATAGTAGTGCGTAAAGTTATCGTAGATCAAAATGTATTGTGGCGTATTTCACCATAACCGGCCAATCAGAAACGTGATTCGACGTTAACAGGAAAGACTACATGCTCAAGCAAGATGGGTGAAGAAGCAGGGAAGTGAATCTGTTAATATCGGTTTGATGCCGTGTTTATTTACATGCTCCGATGCCAACATCTTATACCTGGTGATACTTCATAACGTCGGCCTAGCCTAGTGTGCGTCCTGTCGCTTATTAAACAGTGATGATGGCGATCTGGAGGTTTTTCCACAGGCTACAAATGACAATCAAAGCAAAAATATCGATACAAATAACCTGAATAAACATCTTCAACATCAAACTCCTACTACGAGGAGTTCCTTACTAGCAGCGAACACTAGCTAGTTGAGAAAAATGTCTAGAGAAATCAGCTAGCTAATGTTATAAAGAACAAACCTTGTAGCCTAAGTGTGTGAACACTTGGGAAACATAAACAAAGCTAAATTAAATGTTCAAACACGTGCCTGATAATTCATTCATTCGAAGTAACTTACTCATTTCGATATCAGTTCCGGTATTGATTAATATCAAAAATACATGTTCCTGATCTGGGAAAAATCAGATTGATGCATACCCATAGAAAAATGGATAGAATCAATAGCTATGTTTCCATCCATGTATTTTTATGTGAATTTTGGGATATCGCGTAAAAAAAAAAAAAAAAAAAAAACGCTGGATGAAAACTCCAGATGCGAATAAAATCTCCAAAATGTACATAAAATACTTATGCGCACTCATTTGAAGTGGGTAATTTTTTATTCTGTAAGAAGACTTGAGCAAAAACTACTATAGAAACATATTTACTGAATGGATTCCTCAATGCGCATCAAAAAAAAGTCACGTGACTTTGCCTCAGCGAATCGTGCGATTAGACAATCGGCTTGATTGGTATGTTTGGATAGACGACTTTGCACCGGTTTCCCCAGAAGCGATAATTTTGTTCTCTTGAACACGTGGGATAGAATCCGTGCTTTATTCGCAAATGTTTTATGCACTATAACAATTTTCCGCATAAGTTAAAATTCGCATCTTGGATGGAAACATAACTGATAATCTGCTTTTTACAACAAAGTGGGGGTTTTTATTTAAGGCTAGCGTTGCTCCTACTAGGGGTAGGTGTGGGTTTTAAGTTATAAATGAATATTATAACGTAACAGGGGGCAAAAAATTTTCACTGAACGTAATTGAAAACAAACAAACAAAAAAAAAATCACTTAACCAGTTAATAAAGTTCTTTTTTCAATTGCAGTGTATCGCCGAAACCTAAACATTTCCCCAATAGACCAAAATTCTTAAAGTATTTTTACAATTCTAGTAAAAGACAAAATTTGTTAAAAAATAAATACACATATTTCTGGTTAAAAGCATTGTTTGGGTTTATTTATATCCTAGGCTTCCTATAATGAGAGTAGGCTATCAGATGTGGTTAATGTGTAGTTTTACGTAGCACCGTGGTCCTGGACAAACACTGTTTCTTTTCACCGTGTACTGTACCAGCTGTATACGGTTGAAATAACAATAAAACCACTTGAACTTATGTAAATAACGTTAATATCGCTTCTTTTATTTCGTTTCCAACTAATCTCGTGATGTAAATATCTGTTCCGAACAAACCAAAATGAGAAGTAAACCGTTTTGAATCCCTGCTTGGTAAGACTGCTCATTGAGAAGCCTGTTCATTTTTAAAAGCCTAGTTAGTAAACTCAAAAGAATGTAGGCCATTAACATTAAACTTGACCTCCGCTGGTGCAACCGGATGCAGGTGTTTATTGTATAAATGAAGAGAAGTGGTTTCAGGTCTTCTGCAGAAGTTCACCTTTTGCGTGCTGTAAATTTCTTCCTCCCCAGTAATAACTCTGCGTGTTGACGCATGCATGCACCTGCCAGGTAGGAACAGCTCTTTCTGCTCCAATCTCTCACCTCTAACGTTACAATTACTTCAAGTTGTGTTTGTATACTGTACGTAATCTTGTGTTCGTAAAGTAACTGTTTTGCACTGACTGTAGCAATACTTCAGAAGTGAGGACGAGGACGTCCCCGTGTGTTTCGGATTTTATTAGAGTAACTAGAGCTACAGAGATTTGACTAGTAGCATTTCCTGCACAAAAAAAGAGGCTCTTGGTTTGTTTTTTTTTCTTCTTCACGGCTTTGAAACGGATTTTTAGGAAACATGACGTGAACTCTGGATTTTTAGCATTTCTAGAATAGCACTGTTACTATTTAAGTTTTTGCAGTGAGCGTCACTATGTTTGATAAAAAAAAAAAGTTTGTACGGGTTTTGTTATCCTGGTTGTGTATGTTTAGGTACGATCAATGTTTATATTACCGAGATCTTTAAATATATATAAGTGTGTACATTAAAAGTAAACACAAAAAAAAAGTCTTCTTTATTGTTGCTGAATGTTTACTAAAAATAAAATTGACATAGTTTTATAAAGAGCAGATGCCAGAACCTAGATTTGTGATGTTTTTAATATTTATAAAGACTGAAGAAAACCGTATAAAGTATATTGATATAGTGTGATTTATGTTTTAGGGCATGTTTTTAAACCTGTGTTTGATGGACTGTGTCCTTACAGTAGGCTATGAGTTGTCAATTGGTCAACTATTATAAGTCAACTATTATTGATTATAATCCCCTTATTTGTCAGAATGTTTTCAGCAAGAATTGGATGTCTTAGTTGTATATGTGTATATTTATTTACAAATTATTTGTCTTGTTTCTTGATTATGGATTGTACTTAAAAACAAAATTCCCTAATATATATATATATATATATATATATATATATATATATATATATATATATATATATATATATGATGTCACTCATGTTACTGAACATTGTTTCTCCACTGTATTTTCACGTTTATCCTCACGTGAGGAATATATCAGTCGGATTATTTTAAGCACACTATTATTTAGAAAAGGTTTTGTTTTTGTTTTTGTTTTCACTCCCAACCTTGTGTTCGTTTTTATTTTCGTGCTCATCTGTGAAAGTCCTCATCGTCACAGGCTTTAATGAAAGATTCAAAGATTCTTTCAAACGGTTTCATAAATTTCACTTATGACGCCATAAAAGAAAGGGAAATGTATCATGTAGACTCAAATAAAGTAATTATTAGAAACCTTTGTATGTTGTTGAGTGCAATAAACAAACCAATGTGCAATAAGATTAGTAGCGCTTGTATATTTTATCTGTGATTAAACACACTAAATTAGCTTTATGGGCACAACATTCGGTGAGTGAACTTAAGCAGTGCTCAGGATGTGCAGCTCACTAGCTCCCTCTGCTGTTCACTCGCATGGAACACCGAACGCTCCGGTTATGAGGCTAGGCTTACAGATCAGACAATCGTGCCTCAAATCATTGATTTTCCTCATGTGAGACACAGATCTGACTTTTTCATGACAACGTGAACAGCAATAATAAGTTTTCAATTCTGATTGTTGCTCTTTCATATGTAGTGCCAAAATCTGACACACATCCGCAGTGACAATTCAACCTAGCTCAGTCCAGGGTGCCCTTAAAATGTCTTTTAAAAAAAGGTTTCATGTGAGACTATTAACAACCAATCACTAAAGCAGTACTTAAACTAACTCTATTGCAGAACCAGTTTAACTATTTTGTCGTGACCTGCTTAGAGGTTAGCGCAACTCCAGGGTTGGGGGTTTGATTCGCACCTCTGCCCTGTGTGTGCAGAGTTTGCCTGTTCTCTCATGATATGACAGTAACTGTTCAGTAAAAAGGGCAAGCTCACAGATAAATGTCATTACATCCGAAACACATGGCTGTTAATGGAACTAAAACTAAGTTGTCATGTATATGGGGAGCAAAGTGCTGAAAATAAATTAACAGTTTTATTTTGAAATAACTAAAACCACATGATCTTATTCCATCATTATTACTTCAAAATAAAACTGAGTTAATAACTTTTCTCTTAATAAATAAATATATATATATATATATATATATATATATATATATATATATATATATATATATACATACATATACACACACACACACACACTTATTTTCTGAGCTTTTTATTCTATGTAAAGAAGAACTATTATTTTCCAAATATTTTAACCGGACTCGGTAACTGGTAAAGCTTTGATTTTGCCATAGTACCGTATTAGTATCGAACATTGTGATACTAAAAGTTTGTATTGGCTTCGAAGTCAAAATCTAGTATTGTGACAACCCGTAACACCGACTAGAACAACAAATATTTTAACTTTTTTTGTTTGTTTCTATGAAGTGTTTTAGAGCAGTCTCATGTTACTTGAATGTTTTATACAATGGAATGGCATTTTTTGGGTGTATACACACATGCATATAAATAGATAATGTGCTTTTTAGTAATTAGAATAGGTAAAAATATCTACATCCCACAAAATCCCCACATCAGCCTTTATTCCAGGCATCTCTGATGATTAGCTCATGTAGTGTAGTAATGGTACAATTTTGTTAATAAACAATTATAAACTTCCCCTATAACTACACTTATAGCTATAATGATAGATACGATGAAAGGAAAGCAACATTTATATTTGTTATTAGCATTTTGTGGCTTACTTTCATGCTTTAGAATATCCATTATACTCTTGATACTTTAGTAGTCAACTAAACTAAGAAAAAAGATTTAATTTACATAAGAACTGACTTCATTTCTGCACTACAAAACAATACCCAGTCTGTCCGTCTTTTCAGCAAAAAACACTGAATCAGACATTTTTAGCTCCAATTTGAGCGACTTTCGATGGGACACTCTAAATGATTAAACATTTCGACACATTCACACTACAAACTAGAGACACGTAAGAAAATGTCGTCTTTTTTTTTTTTTTTTTAACTTAGATTTGGTTTTATTTGAAAGTTAAAGTTAATCCCATGCTGTGTTTCATTAAGAATACAGATGGTGCGTGTTGGCTCCGATCAGAATATCCAGTAGTACAAATCAGATTCAAGTGACACATACCGAACAGGTGAGGAGAAAACGAGAAAGTTCTAGAGAGCAAGAGAGGAATGGGAGCACGAGAAAGGGGGGGGCGAAGCGAAGGCAAAGAAATCTGAATCTGAACCAAGTTGAACAAAAATAATAATAATAATCTGAATATGAGTGAAAGCTGAGGAGTTCCCCCGGGGTCTTTTTCAGCCCTGATTAGACAGGAGCGCGTGTTCACATACAGTGCTTGAGCGACGTTCTGCCAGTGTTCGCAAAGCAACAGGAATAGACTGGCAGAAAAACACAATGGCTCCGAGAGCCTGCTTTATAACGGGCATCTAAAAAATTGAAGAGGCATCCCTTTAAAAACAAAGCAGAGAAAAATAAATGCCCTTTGCAGGGTGTTGCATCTCCCAGAAAAGCCAGCTGAGATTTAGCATCCCAGCTGCCATGACACAGTCAGCAATGTGTGTGATTACAGAAGCAATAACTCTGCCAATCACGGAACAGAGGCAAACGATGCCGTACCGCTACCGCGCGCTCAAATAAAAGCAAAGTGAGACATAAAATAAGGCCGTACACAGACGACATTCGGCGAGTTTAATACAAATAAATCAGCAGGGGAAGTTCTCCACAATACCTATTCACTCAGGAGGTCAATTCATGTGAGGATCTGATGGTGCCAAGTTGAAGGGTGGGTAAAGGGGGGGACAGGGGAACATTTAGAAATGCCCAGGGTGTAACCCAAAAGAGCAGAGCGCTAAACTGACATACAGGAGAGAAAAGAGTGAGTGTTGGGGGAGACGGAGTGACTTCAGAGCTCTTTCGGTGATACCATGGAGACCTGAGAGGGGCAGGACCAGAGACTTGGGATAAAAGAGAGAGAGACAGAGAGAGACAGAAAGTAGAGGAAAGAGTGTCCAATGCGGTGACGTCTCACTGGTTCTCGTCTTCCACGTCCTGCAGTGCTTCTTTATTCTGTTCTTCACCTGGGAAGACAACAGATCAGCTCTCAGAGGAGATTCAACAAAAATTGATTCTGATATAAAAACACGCCCACCTTCAAATTTTAATAACAAACACAAACTGTATAAATAAATTTCAATAAACTCCACTTTATTAGCACAGTCATGCAGTTATCTAATCAGCCAATCATGAGGTAGCAGCATAATGCTAAAGAAATCATGCAGATACACATCAAGAATGATGGGTAATGTTCTGATCAAACATCAGAATGAAGGAAAAAGGGTCAGCACGTTGACTGATCGTGACATGGACTTTGGCACTAGATGGGCAGGGTTTGAGTATTTCAGAAACTGCTGATCTCATTGGAATTACACACACTTCAGTCTTCAAATGTCCAGTTTCGATGAGACCGTGCCCATGACAGCCTCAGATTCCTGTTCTTGGCTGACAGGAGTGGAACCTGATGTTTCCTCTCACCACAGTTTTAAAGAGTGCTTACTTGATTTACTATTGACTTCCTGTCAGCTCAGACCAGTCTCGTCATTCTCCTCTGATCTCTCTCATCAACAAGATGTTTCAGCCTGCAGATCCTCAACTCGCAGGATGTCGTGTGTGAAAATCCCAGATGATCAGCAGAAATACTCAAACCAGCTCATCTTGCACCAACGACCATGCTACGGTTAAAGTCACAAAGAGTCACACTTTCCCCCCCAATTTGATCTGAACACTAACCGAAGCTCTTGACGTGTATCTGCATGACTTTTTGCATTTTGCTGCTGCCACATGATTGGCTGATTAGATAACTGCATGAACGTGCAGGTGTACCTAATAAAGTGGATGACGAGTATGTGTAACAGCTCATTATTACAGATTCTTCTGTATCAAAAGGTATTTTCCACTGGACAGTGTGGTATGGCAAGGGATGGTTACTAATCCAATCTCAGAATATTCCCCAACTCCTCAAGTACTCGTCATAGAAGCAGGAGGAGATCTCTGAAGGTTGTGTGGTGACAAGAACAATAAGGATGACTTGCTGCCTAGAACTGCACGAGTTATCGTCAGTACTACAGAGTTGTAACCTGCGTTTAAACGAGTCAACGACGAGTCCCTATAGATGAATTAAACGGCCATGCTAAAGTGACTCGGATGGGAGAGACATGCACAAAGCATGCGAAATGTTTTAGAAATTCCTACACCGTGAAAGCAAGCAAATCTGGCTGAAAATCACCACATGCTTGACGTTTTATCGAGAGTTTAATCGAACAATTAATTGTCGTGAAAGTCGACGCTGAATTCGGCGATGTATGCAAATGGATCGCCTCATTTTTATCCAGCAAAACGTTGGTCACGGGATAAAATATTATCGTTAAACACGTAATAAACAATAACCTTATAAACTCGTACAGTACTGAGCGACAACGGAAAGCTGAAACTCATTTTTGTGCACATCTTGGAGAAAACTTTATCCCTCAGACAACAACTCGCCTCCCCGAGTCCTGCTGGTTCAGCACTATGCGTCTCTAACGTGATTTCAGAACGATATATGAAGCAGTGTTTGGAAATCATTCGCTCTTATTCATTTTTAGAACTTTTAAAGAATCCAAGTACTCATAAAACAGAGGAAATCAGTCTGTGTGTGGTTTGTGAGTGTACTGTGCAAACGGAAGGCTTCTGACCTGAAAACCTGGGGTAAATGTCAGCAACGGTAAAACTTTACTGCAGGAAATTAAAAGGTTCTGATAACGTAGTGATATCGTCTCCTGAAGCTGCTTACTAGTGTATTTTTTTTTTCCATATTAGCTCTATTTCTGGCGTCATCCATATGCCCCTGTGTGGTACTCTTGGTTCTCTGCCAAGAGCTGAGTTCCTAGGGTCACTTGACAATAGAAATAATGTGGAATCGATGATTTGCTGCTGTACCGCATTGTCCTGTGGAAAACTACTATAAAAAACAGTGATAATGTACTGTACACAGACCGTCCTATAGCATGCACACAAACACACCATATAACGGAGAGTGTTCCAAAGCAACAGACCGAGTGTGTTTTTAAAAGTGTCCATAATGCTCACTCAGACACAAGGCGCTGTGTTAAATGTGTACAAAATATATAAAAATTCATGAACTATGCAAGGCAGTGTTAGCTGGAACTTCATTTACAGGCTGCGGGAACCCCACTAGGATTTCTCGGCCGCTTGCTGCTTGGCAGTGTAACCAAGGCGACTGTGTGGCCAACTGCCTGACACCGATGCATGGTGAGGAATTAGCAAGGAGCCAAAGGCCCAGAAACAAAAGGGACTGGAATAGCAATCAGTGATGTCATACAAGCTAGGCTAGCTGGAGCAAGACCGCAGACGAGTGCAGAAGTGTAGATTAATCTAATGTGAACGGGAGGAACACACTGCCCTCGTGACGAAGCTTTGAGGACAATAAACAGATCTTCACTTGGACACACACAGCAGGATGCAGTGTAGTTAGTAAGGAGCAGCAGAGGTCAGAGAGAAAAGGTGAGAAAAAGCACAGAAGCGAGATAACTTACAAAGAGGAGCTCTAGTGGGAAATGAGGGGGGAGTGGAGGTCCTTAAGAATCTACACCAGTGACATGGGGGAGAGAGCGAGAGGTTAAAGAACTGAGGAGCATAAGTTAGAGAGAGAAAGACACCGGGCGAGAGAAAGAGACAGAGCGAGAGAAAGAAAAAGAGACAGGGCAAGAGAGAGAGAGAGAGAGAGAGAGAGAGAAAAAGAGACAGGGCGAGAGAGACAAAGAATGTAACACAGCAAGGAAAACGGAAAAAGAGAGAGAAAGCAAGAAAATGAACAGAAAAAAGAATGAAGGAAACAACCAAGAAATGAAATAAAAACAAAAAGAAAGGAAAGATAAAGAAAATAACATTAAAGGGATGAAAAAAAGGACAAAATTAACAAAAGGAAAGAAATTTTTTTATAAAATAGAAATAAAACAGGAGGAGGGTTGTTCAAAATAAGGAAAAAAGTAAGGAAAGAGCAAATAAAGTTCGAACTGGCTAGAAATTAGAGACATGACAGAAAAGGAAAGAACGGGAAAAGAAATCAGCTGTAATAAATCAAAAGGGACACAAGAAAAAGAAAAACAAAAAGTAAAGTAAAAGAAAAAAAGAAAAGAAAGGAAAAGAAAACGGTTAGAAACTATGAACATGAAAGGGAAACGTAAAGGACAGAAAAAGAATCTGCTGTAACGAACGAGAAATTAGGGACACAACAGGAAGTGTCCACTGAACCGCGTGTCCAATCAGAGCCCAGCGGTCGACGTGTAAACAGTTTACGGCGCCTCGGGCTGCTCTCGAGCTCAGTGGTCCTGCTCGCTCTCTTACCGTCTCCCTGCATGTCTGAAGTCCATAGTGTCAGGTTGTCGCGTAGCAACTGCATGATAAGTGTCGAGTCCTTATAGCTCTCCTCACTGAGCGTGTCCAGTTCTGCTATCGCATCATCAAACGCCGCCTTCGCCAACCTAGTCAAGGAGAACAACCGGGTCAAGGGTCAGGCCTGAGGGAGACGCGCTTCCATTTCAAACTTCCTTCATCAAATTGTTACACGTTTTAAAAAATGAGTAATATTTCAAACTTTTCAAATATCTGAATATTCAAGTAACATTTAAACAATTATTAAATGTAACAAAAACTATTATGTAAAATTATGTTGTTTTTTTAAAATGTGTTAACAAAAAAACAAAGAAACAAACAAACAAAAAAAAACATGTCACAGGATGGAGGACTCATTTTTATTGGACCAAACCAGTACACCGTCCTCTTCATTCTTAAATTGCAAACTATTCACAACAACTTGGAGTATATAAGGAACACCCGTTGATTATAACAGGAACGAACCAAAACATTGAATGGATAGAGATCTAGAGAGATAAATAGATAGATACAAACTTTTAATAATTGAAAATTATTTTAAATACTTTTAATAATTTAATAAAATGTAAATCGCTGATAAATTGTTGTCGTATAAGAGGAATAAAACACATTTGGGATGTGCCATTTAGTCTGTACAGGATGTCGCAGAGTTTTGAGAAAATTTCTCTGGCTTTTTGTAAAATTTGCAAGCAACTTGCCTTTTTTGCTACTTGACTCGGCGAAATCGCAATCGCACTAACTTGTTCTGCACGCTCTTTCACAGTAACGTTTGTAGGTAAATGAGACCTTTGAGCTGTACTCATATTCGACGCACATGAATCGAAGAGGGCTTTGACTGAACGTGCCTTGTGATGTCACATGATGCGCCTTGGACCAAATCTGCAGAAAACCTGCGGTGATTTAAAAAAAAAAAAAAGCGAGCTCCTCAGAATATTGTGGATTTTGCTCGAATTTTGTTTTAATTTCTGCGAAATCCTGGAGGGACTGGATGTTTTAGAAAATCAACAAGAGTTGGCTCTGCCGTGTCACTATACCTTAGAGGAACAGTTTTACATCAAACTTTTACAAAGTCCTAACACTACGTATTACCTCTAAAACACTAGATAAATGTTTCCTAAGTTTTTAGAATCTATTTATGTGGCGCGTCTTCCAGAAGCGTTTGTCAATCTGTTGTTATTGAGACGATAACATAACCTTCAGCTCAAACAGAAATGGCCAATTTAACTTTTTTTTTTTTTTTTTTAAACTATTGACACTGTTGCGAAACACTTCAATCTGCAATACTAGAACGATTATCATTAGAAGCTGAGAAGCTAGAAGCACAAATAAAAGGAAATAAATATGTAAAGATTGCACTTGAACTTATACGGACTCAAAAATGTCAAACATGATGAAAATGTGTTTAACTAAACTTTTTTTATTTATTTATTTATTTAAATATACCATATTGCAATTCATGATAAAAGAAGCTACCCTGAAACGACCTTGATCAGTCCTTAAATAAAGCCTAGCAGACCTTCAGACACTGATGAATTAGCGATCCGCTGTAGACCAGATGCACAGCTGATGATTCACAAAGACATGAAGGGCTGGTTTGATGTTGTTTCACACCTCACACAGTAAACAGCAGCTTTCCTAACACAGCTTTCTATCACGCTCATCTGGAGGTGGTTGATGAATGAAATGCGGCGTGATCAGAAAGAAGACTCGCAATCGCCCGAGCTGAGCTTTTGTGTACACTCGTCATGAATATATGCATATGAGGAATATGACGAACACACCACAGAGGATTAATTGAGCGGTCCATCCAGGGTTTCGCGATTGCAGAAATGAACGCAAAAATCAAGCAAACTCTGCAAATATACGGAGAAGCTTGCAATTTTTTAAAAAAAATTACTGCAGGTTTTCCGCAGATTTGGGCCAAGATGCATCACGTGACGTAATCACAACATGGCATTCACCCTCTTCGATTCATGCGCGTCGAACATGGGCACAGCGAAAAGGTCTCATTTATCAACAAACGTCATTGAAAAAGACCGTATAAACAATTTCGCCAATTTACGTCGTTTTCCACAAAAGAAGGACAAAAAACAAAAAAACAAGCATTTTTGGCCACAACACAGGGGCGGCTGTGGCTCAGGTGGTAGAGCGGGTTGTGCACTAATCGTAGGATTGGAGGTTCGATTCCCACACGCCGAAGTGTCCTTGGGCAAGACACTGAACCCCAAGTTGCTCCCAATGGCAAGTTAGCGCCTTGCATGGCAGCTCTGCTACCATTGGTGTGTGTGTGTGTGTTTGTGTGTGTGAGAATGAGACACAGTGTAAAGCACTTTGTAGACCGGCTAAGGTTAAAAAAGCGCTATATAAGTGCAGACCATTTACCAATCACCAAAAAAAAAACCCTCAGTGAAATCCTGTACAGGCTGAGTTAAACTGGAGTCTAAAAGGTTTGTACTAGAATTGCAAATGGGATCCAGATGTTCACTCACTGTTAAAAGTATAAGAATGATCAAATGAACTGGGATATATAAAGCATTTATGTGCCGTGTGGTGAAAGTGTTCTTTGCCACATGCTTAAAAAAAAAAAAAAAAAGGAAGGGAATTCACTGGAAGTTAAATCAGAACACTTGCCAGACGAGTGTTTCTGCATCGCTAAAAAACACACGTTCCAACATGAAAACACAGATCCTGTAACAGAGCAGGTAGGCTGGAGGCATTTCTCATTCATACACATAGAATCAGGATTTCTTATCGAAGGTAAAGACATGGGCGCTTTATCTGCATTTTCAGTTGTCTTATTACTTTGTTTTTTGGACGACTTTACTATGACAAGCTTATTTTATACACACAGAAGAGCAGCTGCTTCTTGTGATTACATTCAACACTCCATTTCAATCATGGTGGCGCTGAATTGAAATGCCTCATGGGTTGACGTGCTTGACTCACCCAAGTCTGACTCACGTGTGTTCGACTTTGAACCATAAATAACCCAGCAGCCCTTCTAACTCTAGCCTTCATTTCAGAGCAACAAGGATAAAGGGGAAAACAAACAATCAAACAAACAAAAACTCACTAGTCATTTATACTCGGGTAAAAATGACTGTAAAGGTGCACTTTGAAGGTCGATAGTTACCGATTGAGGAAGTGTGGTCAAGTGTGCAATATATCTCTCTCTCTCTCTAAATATATATATATACATAAATAGATTGGATGAGAAATTCTACGAAGCTGCTTTCACACCTTTGTTTGCCGTGAGCCGACCCCGAATCAGCCCGACTGCAGGAAGTGAACTAAACAAACCTGTGTGTTTTTGGGGTTGCAGAATTTTTGTAGATGCAAGCTGCAAGCTGAGCTGCAAACTGCAAAATGGACAGAGCTGTAGCGCTGCAGAAACACTTTGCTCTGAATACATGGGCAGACAAACAACTTGAGGAAAAACCCTGGGTGTGATGGACAATTTCTTCAAAGCTAGTTGTTTGTATAATTATCTAATCATTTATTTAGCTACAGCTCCATGTTCTCTGTGTTTGGCAAAGGTTCGTTTACCTTTTTCCATAGCCTTTTTTCTGACCAATAAACAAATAGGTTTTACAAACACATTTTTAGCCCTGCACGCCCCTCAGCAAACATTTTCTTTGCTTTTTTGGTTCATATCACACTCCGTTTACATGCACACCAAATTCCACATATATACACCTTTTATTTTTTTTGGGTTGCAGCCATATTCCGAATACGGTGTTTATATGTGTACAGGCACCGAAATATTCCTGTATACATGGCTACATACCCGAGTTGCCATTCCTAAATACCTAGTCTACAGCTAAGCACCTGTTAGCACCCACAGTTCCTTGCAGCCTGGCCTGAGCATGTGCAGACATCTCCTTCCAGTGGATTTTCTGAATAAGGTGTTTACGTGCAACAAATTTCTGATTAAAACAGGCATATTCCAGGACGGGGAACCAGAATATTGTCTTAACCTGAATCGGCCAATCAGATTGTGGTGTTTCCATGACTCAATACTAAATATAATATGAACAAATTCTGATTAATATCAGAATATTGATGCATGAAAACGTAGCCAACGTGAAGATCAAGCTGCAAACGGATAAAAGTATTAATTACACTCTGATTTTAGAAATCCGTTAATAGACACGAGTGTGAAAACAGCCTCAGGCATCGTAGTGATTCTCAGTATTGAATCTGTACGTTCCTGATCGGTTACTTGTTTTGCTTTGCACATTTGTTCTTGTACTGAACAACCTCCTGAATGGGTGTACTGCATGTATTTTACCCTCAACTGCAATATCATGCACAGAAGAGATCATAGAACGGATGCTTGAAAATAAGTTTGGAATTCAGATCAAACCCAGAAAACTCTATGTGGAGCTGACCTGCAGGCACGGTCTGGAGAATTGAGGATCTCGTAGTAGAAGACGGAGAAGTTGAGTGCCAGCCCCAGGCGGATGGGGTGTGTCGGCGGCAGCTCGATCATGGCGATGTCGCTGGCTGCTTTGTATGCTACCAAGCTGTTCTCGGCTGCTTCCTTCCTGTCGTTGCCTGTAGCAAACTCTGCCAAGTACCTGTGGTAGTCACCCTTCCTGTGCGCACACACACACACAAGAATCATGATCCTGAAGCTTAAGTTTGTTTCAGAGTGTGAGACCTAAAACAAATAAAGCAAAAAAATTTAAATACGGCTGACTATAAAACAATCAATTGTGACGGTACGTATTTATTGAACGCAACTAATTTTGAAGGTTTACAACTTGCGAGACTTTCTGCACCGTGTTCAAAGTGGCCAAAGCAGGACAGTGTTTTCATCACGAACAGAGCACAGGGTCAGAGCGTTTCATTTTAATCTGTATAACGAGCTGTAACTTCAAGGTACTCACTGCACTGGATGTCCGGTAGGCTACATTTAAAAACATTCACCGCTTTTGGCAAGTTGTGATGTACAAAATAATAATAAACAAAATAATCAATAGATCAACAGACTGTGGAATGCTTAAACGAGCAAACAAGCGATAAAAGTGCCAACTCTGTCAAATGTTTATTGCTTAATGTGTTACTAGAGGCGGGTGATATAGAGAAGATACCACAGCAATATTTCTCACAAGAAAACGTTTTTTTTGTTTTGTTTTTTAAAGAAAGAGAGATGATGATATTTGTGATATCTCAGGAAAGCGTACTGTTTATTACTTCATCATACCGCCCAGCCCGGTGTTACCCGACAGCACTGGCGGAAATAAAATAAAACGGTTTGTAGTGTGATTGTGAACGTACATTTTGTAATAGAAAACCTTTGACTCGCCCGTGTTGGCTGAAGGAATGAGGTGTTTGTCCAGTACATCCAGAATGTCGTTACAGATTGATTTCAGCTCTTTCTCCACCTACAAAGGAAACACAAGTGTTTCATATCAAGAGTAGATAACAAGCCGACACGAGGAGGTTTACGATCGAATCAGTCACAGTATTAAACGACTGCTTAAAAAAAAAAAAAAAAAAAAAACACAACACACAGGTGGTTAGAATTAAAGACAGGATATATGCCAGCCTGTACCATTTTCTTACTAATAGATTAGGCTAATGTTATCATCATGGAAAGGCAGTGCGGGTTGAAAACAACACCGTCCTGCGCAAGAAATGTGTGGAACATCTGGTTTCTATGACCTTAAAAGAAAAATAAGAGGGTCAATAACCTAAGGGTGCTTTCACACTTGTGTTTGTTTCCACAGAAAAGAAAACGGAAAAAAAAAAAAAAAAAAAAGCACCAGCTGGAGATGCTTTAGTGCTAATATGGAGAAGGAAGGTGAAAGGCTCACACAACATGAAAACTGTAACCATAGCAACATTACCAGTCATATTGGTGCTGGCTAACTAACCGGCCTAGCTTGCGATCTACGTTACATTTATCATCAAGTAATAAAGAGCAACTGGATTTAACGTGATGTAGCTTTTGAGATGGAAGATAAAGAGAATTTGAGTTCCTCGTGCGATTGTGTCCCATTAAAGTCGGACGTCACATCACGGAAACAAAAAACAGCCAAAGTTGTTATTTTTAGTTTTATGGCATTGCTGGAATATTGGCAATGAAATATTTTAGAGGCAGCGGCGTCATAGATTTCCTTATACTCGCTCGAGAACATTTTCAGCAGCTCACGTGTCCTCCATGGTCGTTTTCCCATTTTGCGAATGAGACGCAAAACACTTTGCATCACTTTATAGCCAGCTGCCTCCCATACAAAACACTTTTTGCGGGGGGGGGGGGGGGGGGGGGGGGGGGGGGGCTTTGGAGTGTAGAAGAACCCACTCGTGAAAATACTCTTAAGTGTGAAAGCACAAGACGCCTACTAGATGCAAGTATTTTGAAAGACTTCTAACACGGAACTCAACACAGAGCAACATAATGGACACGTCGAGATGAAATGCTTTTGAAACGCATACAATGAAGTACAATGAGTACTGCCTCAGCTCTGAACAGTTTTAAAGTCTCTGTGACGCGTCCTCACCGTTTGCCTGTATTCGCGGATCATTTTGAGTTTGTCTTCTCCACCTTTGCTCTCCTCCTTCTGCTCGATGCTGCTGATTATCCTCCATGAAGCTCTCCGTGCACCGATGACGTTCTTATAGGCCACGGACAGCAGGTTCCTTTCCTCCACCGTCAGCTCCACGTCCTTCCCTGCGACGCTCTTCATGGACTCCACCATTTCTGCATCCCAAAAAAAAAATCCACACATACAAGCCATGTCACCTGTGAGCTTACAGTGGAAACGTTAAAGGCACAAACCAGAGGATGTTTGGTTGATTAAAAAGACAGTGACGGATCGTGTTCTTGCCCATCACTACGGCCCTTTCCATGTGGAAATGGAGTTTTAAATTTCTCCCAATTATTTTATAATTTTGTTTAACACTTTATGTTAAGCTTCTTTTTCAGTGAACCAAAATGCTGTTTTCGTGTGGACAAAAGGTCAAAAAAGATCTCTGTATACATGGGCAGGGCCTATGAAACACCTGTGTCCTTATTTCACTACATTACACCTGACAAATGCAAATCTGTCGCCACGGACAAGAGGAAAATTTAATTACAGTGGAAAAATATACTCAACGACACCACATCAAAGCTAGACAACATTGAATACCTGATTTAGGTGTGCTGGAAACTGGGACAAGACAAAAAAAAAAGGGAGTGGGGGTGGGGACTGTACCTCCGAGTCAACAGCCTTGTGTGTATGTGTGTGTGAGAGAGATGGAAGCAAACCATGGAGATGATTCCAAAAAGCAGAGAAGAAAAGATTTTGAATCACCGACACTGATGCAAATATGCCAGGGTTTTGCCAAACTATTGGGCATTACAGGATTAATTGTTCCTTGTAATATCACGTGTGCCAATAAAAACAACTTTTTAAATGTATTAAAATCTATATGGTACATAACAGTTTACGAGGTGTCTTATAAACATATAAATCTAAAGCTTAGATCTGGTTACTCCCACATTAGAAGGGTTACAAGCTGTGGCTATTTCTAAACAGAGTGACCTTTAACCTTTCCCACTGAGCTTGTTGCCAGGCAACCCTCAAGTTGAGGAGGGGGAGCTCTTGGCCATTATAAAAGGCGGATCGTCTTTTCTGCTTAAGAACAGGGACGACAGGTTAAAGAGTGTTCAAGCCCTCAGGCCATTCAGTAAGTGTCAGCACTACACAACAAAACCTATTAGCTTTAAAAAAAAAAAAGTCCTCTTGATAGGACTGGACTGCAAGACTGCAGGTTCTCAGAAGAGAAGCATGACTACCATTTACCATCATAGTATTTAAGATCAGGTTGCTTCTGTACGATGTAATGGTGCTTCGTTGCTATGTGACACAGCTAGCTGAAACTGAATGCCTAAATTTAGCTCAAAGAAATGTGGCCATACTGCGAAGATCTCTGTACAGTTCGTTAAAATCAGAGCAGAAAATCAAACCTTTTGTTAATCATTATTGCCATATTGGCCTTTGCGATACCGACATTGCAGATTACGAATCACTACAAAAAGAAAAACAAACATTATTAACGACAATAAACATAGCTGCGACAGACAGGGTCCAAGCGACCAGAAGAAATAACACCCCCGGTGGCCAGCAGAACAATAAGGAGATCATAGATCAGGTCTTTAACTGTGTGGCACACCCAAAAAAACTTGCGGGGATATTGCAGATGAGGGGTGAGAGGGGAAATATCAAAAAATGTAACTGTATAAGACCTGCCAACTCTTTTGTGCAGAAGCACCGTATTTTAACATGGGAGTGAGCAAGAAGTTATTACTCAATAATACACCGTATTAATAAAATCAACATTTGAATCTAGAATGATTGACAAACGTGTAGGTGGATTGAATTTGTTGACGTTAACTGCCCCTGGAAGCCCCTCCTCACAATAATAAGTGGGCCTCAAGCGGGAAAAAAGTTTGAAAATGTCTACCATAGATATACGTACTGCTCAGGTTTTGTGAAGGGTGTGCGAGTGTGTGTGCGACAGTGCTCTGCAATGGACTCACCCTCCGTCCAGGGTGTCTCATGCCCCAAGTCCTCTGGGATGAGCTCTAGGCTCCCTGTGTAGGACTATGTGTAGGATAAGCAGTATGGAAAATGAATGGATACTGATTATTGATCATTTCTGTCATGAAACAGAGGTTGAACTGATTTAAAATCCAAAAGCAAGAACACCACTGGCCATGTAAACTGACTGAACTTCCACTAATGCAAACTCTGAAACCAGACTCAAATCCTAGAAGAAGGGAAAAAAAAAAAAAAAAAAATCCTGCCAATCTACTTGTAACTAGATCCAGCAAGCAAGTGGTGCCTACAATGCCAAAACTCCTAAAAACATTAACAAAAGTCCTTGCCCAGGAAATCCTTGTGCATAAAGTACTTTCTTTGGACCTTTTCTTGTGTGCTCTTAAATCTTTATTAAAGTGATTACAAGAAGACGCCCTTTAACGGTGTCATTTCTCCCTCGCTTCCTCTCTCTAATGGAGAGGCTGGTGGACTGCCAGCATGTTTTGCGCAGAATGCAGACAAGGCCCCATCATTATTCTATAATGCTCATCTAGGACCTGCTTTTACTGGACTAAATGCGCAGGGAATACAAAATGACCAACCAAAAAAAGAACAGAAACACCCTCTGCTAATGCTAGGACATGCTGCAGTGATCTGTACACATGAGCTCCTGGCCATTTCTAAGATAGTAGGCATGCACGGCGCAAGCCCAAACACGTAGCGAGGAGCTGATTCATGAGTCCGTCCCAGAGGAGCCGCCTATGTCAGACAGACAAATGCACTCTGAAGATAAGCAGTGGAAGCAGGGGGATGATATCATCGATATGGGAATGCGGAGAAGCATAACGTAGTAGTGACTCTGATGCATAGTTTGTTTCATTTCGTGATGGCCCGAGTAACACAGTAAACTTGCAGTGAAATGTCTTTCTTGAAAAACAGCTGATGCCAAATTTAAGACTGGTGACCAAAAATGTCCATACTGGTGCAGGTGGAAATTTGGCCATCACTTAGCATTTCAGCTTTGCCTGGCAATATTGCAGTGAAGAAACACTGGAGAAGATTTTTGTCAGATTTTTAGCTACCTTACCAATTAGCATTTATTCTTCTACTTTTTTTTTTTTTATTGTATTTTTTTTAAACTTTGTGCTGCATTACAGGTCAATGCTGCCAAAGTAGTTGTGCTACTGGTTGATGATGCAAATTCATCCAAGTTCACCAAATTTGAACTCGACACAAAGTTTCCCGTGCAAATGACAGTCACGTTGATGCAAAACATCTGATCACAGCAAATCTGACCACAATTTCCTTGATAAAAACTTATCGCAGAAACAGTTACATCAATAATGGTGCTCCTGGACGTCTAGCTGAAGCTTCTGGGAGACGGGATGTACGAAGTCAAAAAAATGCGGATTTACACACTGCATGCTTCAACTAGTGATAGGGAGTCTTTATTGATCACATATACATTACAGCAGAGTGAAATTCTTTTCTTCGCATGTCAGGAAGTTGGGGTCAGAGCGCAGGTTCAGGCATGATACAGCACCACGGAGCAGAGAGGGTTAAAGGCTGTGCGCAAGAGCCCGACAGGGGCAGCTTGGCAGTGCTGGGGCTTGAACCCCCGACCTTAAGATCAGTAACCCAGAGCCTTAAATGGATGGAAATCTCTACTGTGTGCGTGTTTGAAAGAGAGTGTGTAAGGTATTCTGACGTAAGGCTTGTTCTTGACTATAGATTGCATGGTGTGGAACGACATAGCAGGAAGGCAGGGGGAGGAAAGGGGGGCATCACCATTACACCACTGCACTGGAATTCTCACAGATCAGGAGCCTCCGACGGCATCCAAAGTACCGCAGACACTGCACCTCGTAGTAAGAAAGAAAAGACAGAAAGAAGAGCCTTTTCTATCAGGAGGGTTTTTCCCCCCTCTGGAAAGACAAGTAGTGGGGAATGGACAGGATGTGCCTGTTCTGTTCTGAGCTTATGTAAGAGGAGGAGGAGAACCACCCCACCTCCCTTGCCAACCCTCTCTCCTGCTGAACCCTTCCACACACATGGGGCTGTGTTCCTCCCCCTGAGAGCATGACTGGCATGACCTCAGCTGTACCCGCTGCCTCATGGGTTCCTGCCGGCTGTGGAGAAGGGTCTAAAAAGAAGACTTCATCCACGTTCTCGAACAGCGCCGTAACGGAAGTATATAATGTTCCAAGCCAATGGAAAATGACTGTGCACATTTAAATTGATGGAATTTGGCAGATGCCCTTATCCACAACGATTTACATTCAACAGTGACATCTTGGCAGTGCTGGAGTTTGAACTCATGACCTTCCTCTCGGTAGTCCAACGTCACCGGGTGCCAATCCATCACCGGGCTCCCACGTCTACAGGTGTAATTTTATTACGTGCTAAAATTGCACACTTGGCTATTGACATAAACCGAGAAATAATCTCAATAATAATATCAAACACCAAACCAAAATAAATGTAATGCTGCTAATCAGCACAAGCAAATGTGAACAGTTTTATTTAATTTTTCCTTAATTAGGGAGACTCCACAGAATTTAAGTACACTGCGACACTCGTATAAATCCATCATTATCATTTAATCGATATAACGTTTATAACTTGAGTGAATAAAAGCTCGTTAGTCGACTGACTCTAGAGCTGAACACAACTGGTCAGCGGAAACCTGCCGACATGGCTGAGGGTAGTCGTGTTGAAATGAAACGCAGCGTAAGGCAAGGTGACGCGACACACTGAAAACATGGAAGTTGCTACAAAACCACGTGACGATCTGACTTTACATTTAATGACTTGAAAAGAACTCACTGATATAGCAATCCCCCTGCGATATCAGAATCATGTATACTGAAGAAGAAGAAAAAAGTGAATGTTAAACTAATGAAAATAACATGTTTTGTGGTGGTACAAAAACCAGAAGGAAGGGTTTGATTTACATACTCGTATATAGATAGATACCTGCTGGACAGGTCAGACCAGACACCGACCCCTAAAAACTGGGCTACACCAAAAATACTTTATAGAAAGACTACTTCTTAAATCATTCTCAAGGTTAAACATTGATCAATGCTTTTCTATAAATTTCTATTTAAAAAAAACTACAAATACAAGAATGTAATTCTCATCAGCAATCTGCTCTTGGCATCTCTTCCATACAACCTCTAATCACACCACTTTCTCTTCAGTGGCCTAGATTTCCTAAAGAGACCCAACTTGCACCAGCGGCTCCACCTTTAATTTAGAGCAGAAGTCCCTCTACGGTTACGCATCAGAAACCAGAACCATCAGAACCCTGGAGTAACTGAGAAACGAGTAGTCGTCGATGACAACCAACTAGTCAGCTAATCCAGTACTCATTAAATACAGCCAACTAACTGAGTGGTAGAACGTTTACCACTGCAGTAACGGTGACACGAAGCAAAGCCTAGGGTGCCGATACTTTTAAGGATCGATATGGAGAATACGGCACGCAAACTTGATGCAACATAGACACAAGGAATCACCCCTCCATTGTGACTGAATCACTATCGATATGTATGTATTATCTACATACCGTTAATCACTATCGGTATGTAGTCCACCATAACAGGCTCTACAATGCGATTACATTACACACGAATGTAGCAAGCATACAATAAATACTTACTGATCTGCACTATTTTTAACTCCACGCATACATCCTGCTTAGACTCGCACGTTACCTGGACAAGAAAAGTAACGGAGCTTAGTAACCCAGGTGCTTAATTACGGTTTGACTCACTCAATGAAAAATTGTAGGACCAGGAACGTGTTACTGTATCGTGTCGTACCTGAATGTCCGACGTACGCATCCTAATCAGACTCTCTCAGGGACCAATCCAACTCTCTGCTACCTTCTGGTGCTGAACATTGTCAGAGAGCTCATGGAAACATGCTGCAGTTTTTTTTTGTTATGATAACATTAAAGCCCCCTTGTTCTAGTTATATATGAAAGTAGTTGTCGAGATAAGTTAATTGTTGCCACATGGCAACACTGAGGGTCAAAGGAAACTAAAGGAAAAGTTAACCCTGAACAACTTGAATACTAACCTTAATAACGAATGCTTTAATAGTTCAAGTTAAAACGGCACCAACCAACAAATTAGGACTACTAACCACAGCACAATTCTTTCAACGTAAACATATTTGTTGTGTGTAAAAGTGGACTTCTCCTTTAATTCAGTGTTTTAGGCGAGTATCTACCCTGATGTTGTTCACTCCTAAAGCATACAGGACGTGTGTTTATAAAGCAACCCCCACTGCACTGCTACACGTTTTGACTGACATGGAAAACCATTTCTCCGCAGTCTATTAAACATAAATAGCTCATCACCAGCAATGGTCTGATTTCTATAGCTAGTTCTTCCCACAAATTCGTGCCAAGTCTTATAAACGACCCTTTAGTGATGCCACTTTATCTGGTTAATAAAACAACCAGTTTAGGTGTATTGAACGCAGCATGGATGGCTAATTAAACAATAACGCTAGCCGCTATAAAGAGGTCGCGTTGCATTTTATCTAACTGAACTCACAAAGGTTTGACTGACATACGAGTTGGTATATATCTATAATTAGAAAGAGGACAATCTATGAAATAAAAATCAAATGAGTTAGCTGCCTGGGTCTAGCATTACTCGAGTCCATTTAAACGCAGAGGCTAAAGCTACTACATATTATTACGCGTTTTATGCTAGTTAAGCAAGTCACCGTGCGAGTTAAACCTAACGAATTAAAAAGGTATAACGGTATATTCTACAAAATACATAATGAATCTAAAGACAAAAATAAACCGATAATAAGCCTTCTTGTTAGCAACGTGACTCGGTGACACAGTGCTAGCTAGCATGTTGTTAGCCTGGAAATGAATAATGAATAGTTCATCTAATCTCAGCGTGTCAAAGTGACCAGACGCGTTCATTAACACCTGGTGCTTTTTAAAAATTATAGTATTTTGAACGGTGACAGTGTTCAAATGTGCGCTTATTGCACAGAATATGTGAGTGTGTGTGTGTGTGAGAGAGAGAGAGAGAGAGAGAGAGAGAGAGAGAGAGAGAATAAGAATAAGAATAAGAATAAGGCCTCGACTAAGCAGTGATATAGCTAGCACTACTCCCCCTCCAATCCCATTAATCATAACCGCTTAATAAGAGTCGCTCCTTCTCAATTAAAGACTCATATTATCATTTACTCTGCATAAACAATATGAAACGGAGTAGCTTGAATTGTTCACACCACATTCCCGACTCACACAGACCTTCCAAGTATTAAAAACATGACTTGGAAAGCGGCCTGCGGAGAAGCTAACGGGCTAACAGGAGAAAGTGTGGAATAAGCAGCACGCGCTGCACAAACCTCGCGCGACAAACAGCATTCGCACTTACCATCGTATCTTTCTGCTTGTTCGGCGAGTTTCGCCTGGTATACAAAGTGATCTCGGTCCATGGTGCTCGGGCAATTCGTGACAGCGAAGAGAGGGGGGGAAGAAAGGCTCGGAGGTGGGCGAGTCTGTCTGAGTCAGTCGGTGGTTCCTAACGGAGCAAAACCACAGCAGCCGGGCTTCCCGCTCTACCGGTAGCTAACGCATTTTTTTTTTCCGCACCCGTATTCCACAAAGCCACGCCTCCTGCTATAGAATTGGCTCTAAGGGCTCGTACTCGGGCGTATTCCAAGCACTAACAACCAATCAAATCATAGCATGGGAATATATGAAAAGGAGTAGGAGGGGCTAAATAGAATACGGGTGGGGGAAAAATGTAAGTAGCTGGTTTCCAAAGATGGCGTAGGAACTCCATACAGGAAGCAGGCAGTGAGCTCAGTGCTTTTCCACACACGCGGTCGTGGTACAGCTCTGTTTCTACCCTAAAACCGAATAACGAAAAATAAAAAATAATACAACATTATATTATATACACACATCTGTGTAATTATTTATGTGTATATATAATTATTCATATAATAAGTTACAATCTTTTCAATTATCAATTATCCTTACAAACGTACGGGTGCTAAAACTTTTTGCAACCAGCAACACTTCTGCGGCAAATGTCTTTTTTTTTTTTTTTTAATTAATTAAAGGCTTTTTATTCAGTTTTAAAGTAAAGACATTCTGTAACAGTTAAACAGCACTTTTCCTGTTTAAGTGCAGTTTACATTCCTTATACTTGTTTCAAAGTTATTGAGATTTTGATTAAACCTGTTACATTAATTTCAAATTGTTAATCAATTAATAAGTAATTAATTAACCATTTGGGTGATGATGGTACAAGAAAATAAGCATGGCCAGATTCCATTATCTGGAAGTTAATTAATTTACCAATAACACCACATTCTGAAGTGTTTTATGATTCTTATGCCAAAATGATCATTTTAAAACGTATTCGCAAATGACAAATTGTGCTTTTTATCCGTTTGTAGTTACATGTTGTGGAATGTCCATGACAAAATTTAGGTCCTGTTATCACTTGACATTGGAACAGCTATTAACAGTGGTTACCTCAATAACCTCTTTTTTTCCCCCCTCTTCCTTGAAATTAATGAGACAAAAATAAAATCAGCTTGCCATGTTACGAGGAAACAAGAAAGCAAAAGTGCCCCATCCTGAACACTTTCCTACGGTGGAAACCTTACTGAAAGTCACTAACTCTGGAGAGTCTTCCGTATAGGTTAAATAACCTTTGGCTTTTAAAAAAAATGGAAACCATATTAATGTATTTGCTTTTCATTGTTAAATAATAAGATTAGACTACATCATACAAGTCACTGTGAATGAGTTGTTAATATAAACCTGTGATTTGAATGACAGCCGGCACTCATACCAGAGCTGCTGTTGTAGAATATTAATCAACAACTATAATCAGAATCGCTTTGGATTCAGCTGTGCTGTGGTACAACAACTAGAACAATTCTGATCTCTAGCACCTTGTACATGTTTTCAGATTCAAAGACAACACACACACACAAACAAATCAGCTTTGGTAATATGTTTTTATTTACTAAGTATAGTAACACATTACATGCCCCATAATATGAAAATCTAGCTTTAATACAATTGGCACTTTCATAAGTCAGTATAAACTATTTCCACTCCTCTTCCATGCAAGAAAAAAATTGGAAGCAAAGCATTTTCATGTATAAAACAAATAATACCAAGATGGGATTGATTAAGGAGGTAAGGTGCATAATACCACAAATCATTGTGGTGAACAACTTTTTATGTAATAAACTTGGGAATAACAGACCTCCTGGATGAAAAACTTTGTGATCACACTTTGGGAAGAAAAGTATGCATAAGGATGAAATACTGCTCTCTTTTTTTTTTTAATGATAATTACTGTAAACCTAAGTAAAACTGTATATGATGAATCGCACCAGAAGGTGGGTTTTTCCAAGACACATTCATGTACTTTAACCAAATTATTAGTATTTAGTAAAATGTGCAAGACGACACATCAAAAACACATATGGGTAGTCTGAGACTTGCTGGAAGCTGGAGAACCTCTTTCCTATGCTATTAAAAAAGAAACAAATGGTTTATATATACAGTATATATACTGCAGTGTGCTTAAGTATTTCTTACAAATGCAGTAAAAGCTAGAAAAACTGTACGTTTGGAAAAAAGCAAAAACACTTTACTTGTTCTGCAGATGAAGTTTTGTCTGAAATGTGCGGTTTCTCCAGAAATTGTGTAACCTTTACTACATACGTATGAAATCAACCCTCAGTCCAAAGCATTAATACACATTCATGTATATGAGCATATCAGAGTTGTTGTTTTTTTTTGTTTGTTTTTTTTTAAACAAACAGAGCGGTTTAGTCAAGTTCTCCCACTCTCTTTTCTCCAGTTTAACTTTTAATGTATTCATTTCTCAGTACAGTATGTACCCTTTTTTTTCAAGAAGCACAAAGAGCCCGAGTTACAAAAGAGTCATTCTGACCACAGACGTGTCAATAAAATAACGGAAATAGTGGTATAATAGTGAATCACTGATTAACCTCATGCCAATGAGGGGAAAGCATCGTTGCACGTCCACTTCTGGACAAACACCTCAAATTATGGAGGGGAAAGAAAAGAAAAGAAAAGAAAAAAAAGAAGACAACGACGAAAAAAAAGACATGGTTACAATAAGTGGTTTAAAAAGCTGATGTGACTCAACAGCCGTTACTTATATGTTAGGACCTGGTGAAAATATTATGTACCATGATACTTTTTCACAATCAACAATACGCATCACTTCTGAATTCTGCTGAGTTTGTCTAACTAAGCATCAACACGATAATCTGCAAACATATTATGAAAAGTTCATACATTTTTAAATATTTACAACAACAAACACATTACAAAATGTACAAACATGGAAGCATGGAAGACACAAGAGTTACATGAGCGCCCATATCTGATGCTGTTCACAACGGCCAGATAAATCATAGCACGATGTGGACATATTGCGAGATCAATATCGTACAGTCATCTAAATTTCATGCCTAGTTTCAGTACTGTTTTTTTACGTCCTGTCGACAACTTCCTCTCGTGACAGTGCATGAAGTGCATAGCAGCTACATCACTACGTCAAGTTGAGACTTGCAGAACAACAGAAAACAATTAGTACAGTCTGTTAGTGTCTTAATAAATAAGTCCATGTCTTATTTATTAAAAACAAACTACAATAAATCACAATGCCTTCTGGGACAATCTACAGCCATGCTAATGTAATCTCTCAGCACTAAACAGGATTTACTTGAGCTTCACTCGAGTAAACCCAATAGGACATATCGAAGGAAGGTCCATGAGTCAGTGTTAAAATCAGCATCGAACATCTCTTGACAACGATTAGTCATATCCGTATTCGACGTATGCAACCTCGCAGCTGCAGAGCTGTCACGAGGCACCGTCTGGCATGTGTTAAACCAGTGTAGTATCCTGATTGACACTGAAATTCATTTAGGCGAATAAATACATCATCCGCTCATTCAACCGCTTTAAAAACAACACATCTTCTGCGATTAGAGGACACATTGAGTGCCAGGAAATGTCAACCTTATACAGCACAAAACTGCTTCGGATGCTTCAAGACTGTGTTTCATCATTCATCATTCCTAATTTAGGGTTGTTACGTTCTCTCAAGGAATAGTATAAAAAGAATAGTCAAATTGGCTCTTTCTGTGGAAATGTACAGACAATGGCGTTAGAGTCACGACATTATGAATTTGAATTTAAATGCAAGAGATCTAAAATATTAATGGTACAATTTTATTGTTACTGTAAAGGAAATCAAATGTGAATTAATAGAGAGAAATTGATTACACACATACTACATTTCGAATTTCAAATATTAAACCGTACACCATTAAATATGAAATTCAGTTTCAGACTTTAGCTTGGTCTTATGTAAACCGCAAAATTCAATTTCAATTCAAAATTCAAAATACCAATTATATTCAAATTCTGATTTTGGTATTTAAACTCTTAATGGTATGATTCTAACCCCATAACTAACCTCTAAGAGGACTTTGTATAATATTATTTAAACATCCTGAACTAATGGAAGCCCCATAACTACAGCTTATAGTTCCATGTTTTACTCCTGAGCACCTAATGAACCGTTCCTGATCAGCCCCATGAAATCCAAACCAAACTCCTAGATAAAGGACCTGTTCGTGTAAACGTTAACGAAACGAGTGTGCGTCCTAATCTGTTCGTGACTGTGTGCTGGTCTTTTTGTGTCACTTACTCAGCAGAAAGAGCAAGACAGCAATGACACCCCACATGCTCCACCTGTCTGTGTCTATCTGTACTGCCTTTCTTTAGATGCACAGATCCGCTGTAACCCACAGAAAGGTTTCTAGCGAGGCAGAATAAATGCTAGTGCTCACAGTGTTGACTCAAACAGCTACTTTAAAAAGACAATGCTGACGATGTGTGAAATTGTAAACCTGGAATGTTATTTACTGTAGTTGTTTTTAAAGTGTGCTCACTTGTGCTGGGAGATGAGATTTAAAAGTTATTGATTAGTAGAGCTTGTCTGTAGATTTGATTTTATGGCCTAGAAGCATTACAGCCTTTAGTTTTTGTGGATGGGCATAATCAAAGATTTTGTGGGAGCAGGTGGGTGCAGTCTGTTTCTGTGAGAGTAGGCAGGCAAGAAAGCAGGGGGCATGGTCAGTTTTTGTGGAAGTGAGTGGGCGTGGTCAGTTTCTGAAGGAGAAGGTGGGCATGGTCAGTTTCCATGATCGCAGCCAGACACGATGGAGCAGCTGGGTGTTGTCAGTTTTTGTGTCAGTGAATGGGCGTGTCCGGAGCTTGTGCGAGAGACAGGATGGGCGTGTCCGGAGCTTGTGCGAGAGACAGGATGGGCGTGTCCGGAGCTTGTGCGAGAGACAGGATGGGCGTGCCCCGAGTTTGTGCGAGAGACAGGATGGGCGTGTCCGGAGCTTGTGCGAGAGACAGGATGGGCGTGCCCCGAGTTTGTGCGAGAGACAGGATGGGCGTGTCCGAAGCTTGTGCGAGAGACAGGATGGGCGTGCCCCGAGTTTGTGCGAGAGACAGGATGGGCGTGTCCGGAGCTTGTGCGAGAGACAGGATGGGCGTGGTCTGTGTGTTTGTGGGAGCGAATGGGCGTGGTCAGCGTTTCTGTGGGAGTGAATGAACCTCTTCAGAAGGTGTGTTCGACTTCATGCGTCACTGTGACATATGGCATCAAAGTACCGCGATAGTGATAGGAGAGTAGACGGCTCCCTTAGCGAGCGCAGCTGCATGAACTCCGATGACGACAACGGTTTCACGATTGGCCAGACTCACCGACGACAACGATTTCAAGTTTATTACTGAAACCTTTAGTTCCTCTAAGGCTCACATATCTGTATTTTTATAACAGTAAAAGACCCTTTTCATTTAATCAGTGTTATTTTGTGTCATGCTCATCAAAATAAAACTGATCAAAAATATAGACCCCACTTTATTGGTTTTTAAATAACACAGGCTTATGTTGAACTTTCTTCTTGTAAATACAGGCACCGCATTAACTTAATGAGTGAAAAGTGTTACTGGTTGCTACGTGTAAAATTCAGAAGTCTGTTTATCTGAGAAATATTACATCTAATCCACTTCGTCTGTGATAAAGAAAGCAAGCACCGTGCGAGCGTCACTACGGGAAGCAGAAAGCGCATGACTTGACGGCTCCGTTTTAAACTCCTCCCCCGACCGCAAGCGGTAACTCTCGCCGATCGGTTACATCCAGCTGCAGCGGAAGTCGAACACACCTTATTATTTAATGAACATACGTGCACAAATGAAGCCGCACTGTCTCTACACTGAAGTTAATTGGAAAAAGGTAGAAACAACAAACAGAGACGGATGTGGACAAAGAAAAAAGAAAGTACGTTTTTTCCTAAATACTCTCAGTCAGTATCATGAATCTTGGAATGTGAAGTCCCGACATCTTCTGAGGATCTCCATTTTGTTCTTTTGAGACAACTTCCTATTAGCAAACAAATGTTCCTGAAAGAATCCTATGGAAATGCATCGAGTCAGGAATGATACAAAGGGTCAAATACTAACATAACAAAAAGTGTTGAAAGAAATCAAAAGTAGGGCATTAAAATAGAAATCAATTTATCATGTAATGGCACACACACATTTTTTTCCACTTCATCATAGCTTCCATATCTCAGTTCAGAGCGTGACTGATAGTGTCGGTACCACATCAGAACTTTGCTCTAGGTGAGAGCTGTGCAAAACTAGCCTTCGTGTTTAAGATGAGGAAGACTTTCTCCCTCACAAAGCAGGCTTGTAGCAGTCGAGCTCTTCATCCAAAGGATTCCTTTTGCATATGAATTTATTCACCAGGCACTGCTATGACTAATCTGTGCCTACCTGCGAGTTTCATTACACGGTGCTCTGTACCGCAGATGTGTATACATACTCTACACTATTGTTTAATGATGTGTGTTAAGTGAAGCTTGATATCGGTGCGTGTTTGCAGTATGACGATCGTCCAATACTAGACGTAGATTTAGATGTAGCAATTTGAGTGGACACAAAAAACAGGTTGAATATAGAGAACTGCAGCAGTGTGTGAGTGTGTAAGTGTGTGCTTGTGTGTGTGTGTGTGTGTCTCAGCTCTCTTCCTCAGGCTGTTGCTGGTCGAGCAGGCGGACATGTGTGAAGGGAAAGTGACCTTTCTTGCCCTTGCACTCGCCTTCCCACTGGCCATTCACGTTGATCTTCGTTACCATCACCAAGTCGCCCACCTGCAAACACACACAAAATTCGCAGCTGTTTGATGGAGACCACATGCACTAAGCAGTACAGAGAGAACACTAAAATTATAGTCGGATAGACTAGGGCGTATATGGCTCATTATAGGATGAGACATACCAGAACGGTCACTTATGTCTCTTTGAAACGTGTCAGTAGGAAGAAATCCAAGCACGGACAAAACGTGCCCACGCACAACAGTGCCGAAGGATCTTGTCGTCAGTTTTGCCATTTGCACCACCTTGGCTTATAGCTACCATCTGCACAGACCTTTTACATGCCAGCATTTCTTCTTAATTGAACAAGTCTTATTTGTCTTAAAATTTATTTGGGTGGCTTTTTTCTTTACTGTCATTAATATAAAATGGATGGGATTAAAAAATATCTAATTTGTGTGTGTGACTGAAATAAATACGCGATGAAAACTTGACAGCGTAAACTGTATATTACAATGCGGTTTATAAACTCTTTTGCAAATATTATGATTTGAAGCCAATCGATCAAGGTTCACATTAGGTTACATTATTCAATCCCTCCAGGATTTCTGCCGAAATTAACGCAAAAAAAAAAAAAGCTTGTAATTTTTCAAAATGGCCACATATTTTGGCCAAGACGCGTCATGTGACATCATCATAACGCACATTCAGCCAAAGTCCTCTTCGATTCACGTGCACTGAACACGAGTACAGCTAAAAGGTCTCATTTACCACAAACTTTTCGCCAATTCAAGTAGTTTTCCACAAAAAAGCACAATGCACAAACTCTGTAAGTTGCATTGCTAATTTTGGAGAAAAAAAAAAAAAAAGCGCAGCAAAATCGATCAGTTTTGGCTGCAACAATCAAAAAATAACTCAGTGAAATCCTGTACAGAAGGTTTAGTTAATTATGCATAAATATACACACACTCGGGAGCACGGGAAGGATACAAACATTTTTCTCAAATTACCAGAATTTCACGAATACCTAAATTCTTGTGAAAATGCTTGTATGAGCAATTCACAAATAAATCTGTTTGTATCGAGCTTGATCCATTACGCCCAATGTATGAGATTTTATGTAAACGCCTTTAAAAATATATATATTATATTATAAGAAACTTTCATGAAAAGATTTTGTAAAATTGTTCACCACTGGCTTGTGTGTTATTAAATAGTAAATTAAAAATGTGATCATTTTAGACCCCTAAGCGTCCATGCTGGAAACATGGGGAAAACAGCGTGTACACGTTGTGCTGCTTTAACACACTCATCACATAAAGGTGAAGAGGCTGTACATACCTCGAGTGCGAGGGCAGTCTTGTCATATGCATTGGGTACCCTCTTCTGGATTGCCCTGGCATACACAGGGCCGTTCTGGAGGTTGGGCAGCGGCGTGTTGACCACAGGATGGGCGTAATCCAGCTTGCTAGGAACCAGAGCTCCATTGTCATCCACGACGGCGGACACCACCTGCCCTACAGGACTCCCACCTACAGAGGTCGGCGAGGCAGGTCTGTATTTCTCTATGTAGGGCACAGGGATCAAGCCTTTGCGTCCATCGGCGTTCTGAGCGCTCCACCATTGCTCCTCGGTCTTCTCGAGCACACGCAGCACGTCACCTTTGCGGAAGGGAAGGTCCTCGTCGTCGTTGCCTGGGAAGTCAAAGAGCGCGCGCACGAACTCGGCCTCTTCTTGCCTCGCTGGGACACCGGCGGGCGCCGGTCCGATCAGGCTGGCGTGCTTGGAACGTGCCGAAATGGGTTCAATGAGTGTCGTGGTGTCCAGATAGTGGATCTTGTAGAACTCCAGCAGGCCTGGGAGTGTGTCGAATTCCTGGTCACCGATTCTGAATCGAGATGGAGCCAAACCTGGTTTTTATCATGCAGATAAGGAGGTAGATCATTAGATTGGGAATTATAAACTGGTTCATCACCAAAACAAGAGGCAGATTTTTTTTTAATGCAAGACAAAGCACAGTTCAAGAAAAGGACTGGAAAAGGTTCAGAATTTGCATCAAGCACTGTAATGCATCAAGAACAGAACAAAGACTTGAGACTAACGCTCTCTACCCAAATGTTTTTAATATTACAATTATTTGTGATATTAAAAGATTTGTCACATAACGTCCCCCATGAAATCAAAATTGCCATTTTAGAGCCACAGGCTATTGGTGACTTAGACACAAATAAGTGACTACGTTTACATGGACAGCAGTGATCTAACTATTGAGTTTATTCTGAATAAGACAATATTGTAATTAAGGTGTTTACATGAGTTGCTTTTAGAATACTCCTTTCATGGTCCCGTTTTACACGTTATAGAACATAGATCGATTAATGGCACACGTCATTACGTCACCGCGCCACGCCGTCCGACGTTCCCTCCAGAAATTCACACATCAACACGCAGTTCGTCTTCGTTATGGTACCGTATACAGTTTGGGGTGTTTCATTTTTAATTTTACGAAAGCTTCGAGTGCAGTTAATTATTTGTCATGCCGTACGTGCAAATAGACGACTGCTTGAAGCCGTGGGCTGTGTCCGAAACCGCGCGTATACCTACTAAATAGGTAGTCGAAATACATGTATTTCACCTACTATATACTGTAGTAGGCAAGTACGCGGTTTCGGACGCGACCGTGCTCTCATTTGCCGTCAAACGGTTGTGCGCTGCCGTGTGTGTACGTGTCCCGTCACAAAATGTGGTGAAAACTCCCACACGACGTTAATAGTGTGATTAAGGTGTTTACATGTCTGTAATGCACGTCGATAATGCGACTAAAACAGGAATACTCCACACGTCTTAATTCCATTTGTGTTTACTTCGAGTATGACTTTAGTCGGATTAAGGTAATAAAAAATTGCTGTTTACATGCTAGTTTCTTAATCAGAGTATTGTCTTTATCGGGTTAATATCCGATTATTGTTGTCCACGTAAACGTACTGATTGTCACTGCATATATAAAGAACAATGAAGATATTCTTATTTTAATTTAACAGTTGTTTCTGTATTCATCCGTTACTTGTCCAATCAAATGCTCTCTAACACACGTCTTGCCCCTGTGAAGAAATCAAATGTGTTGAGTCATCAAGAAATATAAACGATTAACTACAAAATAAGGACAACAATACTACAAAAACATTTATCAGATCACACAGTGAGTGCCAGTGGCATCCCCAAAGTAACACAATGAGCATGTCACGGTTGACAACAATGGGGAAAAAAGGCGAAATGACACAAAATATCAACAACAACAAAAAAAAACGAATTTTTTTTTTCTTTGCAAAAGCACAGAACGACAACGACACATCTGGGTAGCCCAGATCTCAAACAAGTCATGCTTGTTGAGCTCACTGATAAGCAGAGGATAAAGCGTGTAACAGCTTGTGCATTTTCAAACCTCATAGAGCAAATTTTCCTCTTTTAATATGAACTACTCAGTATGTGTACAACAGCGAAAACAGATCATACACACACACATCATATACACTGTGCTTAACAGTCACCCTGACTCCTGACCCTGTCACCCAAACCATTCATCCTCGTCACAGCGCGCAGCACCTCATACTTCCGCCTGGAAATTCCACATCTCCGCCCATCCACGATGAGATCTACAAGCTCCAACTTAACGCCAGTCCAACACGACTAAGACTTCCTACTTTGATTCTCACATGTACACTGACAGTGAGTCATTTCTTTTTTTTAAGAAGAAACGTGTGAGTCTGAACTAGTTCTAGCTGCTTTAGACGATGCACCACACTCCTTTTCCGTGGTTTGGAAACTTGTTGACGGTACTAGAGTGTGTTTTAATAAAAAATGGCTCATATAAACTAATCCACCACACCCGTCTGTAGAGCCACGTCGGGTTCAGGGAGCTCAGCTTGATGAAGACTTTTACCAAAGGCACAAATGAACGTTGACTCTCTGAATGATGCTGGACTAGACTAAACTCAACTAGACAAACTTGTATACAGTAATCAAATCAAATTTTATTTGTCACATACATAGTGGACTAGCTCATAGACCAGCTTTTTATTTATATATATATATATATATATATATATATATATATATATATATATATATATATATATAAAGTACTATGGTTGTATAAAACATAGTCTTTAATAAAAAAAAAGACACACTTCGTGTGCGGTCTTAAATTTTTAGTCCAGTACAATGAAGTTTGTTTTGTCCTTCTAGAAGAACGGAGAGTCGTTCTCAAATTGAGGAATTGACTCCACATCCGATTCCAGGAGTTGAATGGATTGAATCGATTCCATGAGCCAATTCAAAAGTCAATGGAGTCGATTCCAAAAAGCACAAAGAACGAACAGTATAGTGCAAGGGGGAAAAAAAAGTTATCTTGATTCATATACTGTTTTCATGTATGGTTGTTTGGATACATAAAATAAATAAATAAATAAATAAATAACCTATGCAATTTTTGACTAACTAAAATACCAGAGCAACTGACTCTCTGAGTTTGTAACTGACTGTCATATTTTGAAGGGGACGGATTTATCATAAACCTTACAACCTAAAATGTTATTTTGCTTTCCTATATTTGATATTAGTTGTGTGAAGAAAGGCGTTTGTCAGACGGTGTGTATGCGCGAACGAGTCGACTCTCGATTCCCAAAGCCTGGAATCGAATAATCGACATTTTTTGGGATTCACTTCCCAGCCCACTTGCTGGCTAGCAAACGTTAGCGACTCATACGACAACGCAGAAAAGTTAGATAGTTAGAACTTTTTATGAAAATAAACACAGTAATACAAGTCGCGTTTGACTTACCTGTTCCAGACTGTCGGTTGTTGCTAGCACTGTTAATGATATAATGCGAGACTTTGGAGTTTTCCGACACGGAGAGCACATAGTCCCCCTTACTGGTAGTCGAGTCTCTGACCAAGAACATTCCGTGCCTCTGGCCCTGCAGCAGCGACACAGCGTCTTTACGGTTCAAAGGTCCCCAGTACCAGCTATCACGGTCCTCGGCGTCAAAATGACCAGCCATGGCTGAATTCAGTCCTACCTAAGGGTTTCTTCCAGGCCTCGCTTGTCTCCACTCCAGTCCGTGACCCGGACTCAACTCATACAAAAACTTTGGCTCCCACAGAAAGCTCCTGCTCGGAAAACACAAAACAGCATCGGGCCGCTTCACTCTGCCACTTTACACACACTTTCTTAAATAAAAAAATATTAGTTTTGCTCAGAAAGTAACAACAACTAACTTGCAAACTCCTTCTTCTTCTGTATACAACTTTCTTTGTTAAAATATAACCTCTTTCGCTCAACACATCTAGCTCTCAAACTGAAATGGCGGACGTTGAGAGCGCGTTTGACCTCACAGACAGGATGTGACATAGACATGGATATGAACTAAGCACGCGGTCAAACTCGCCAGCCATGCGCATACGGTCAAACGTTTACGCTCCACTTTTCAAATTTAATAATCAATTTAAATTTACTGAACTGTTTGTCTCAATATGTGCTCCGGGAAGTATAGGCAGGAAGTGTGTTTTACGATGGTTGAGATTGCTATCAACCCTTTACCACGTTGTTATAGACGTTATAAACTAGTTATTATTTAATTATTATAGTCTAATTGGTTGAATTTGAATTTTGTGGGTTTAATAATGGGTTTAATATCAGTAGTACTTGTGTTTTTCTTATAGGAAGTTGTTAAATTCATTATATAATACTCAAATTGAACTGTTTAAATGGTAATAAAACTAGGAAAGGAGCTCATAAACAAACATTTTAACATGGTGGGACTGGTATGGGTTCTGTGGGTGTAAAGTTTAGGAATAAAATCTGTAATGGCTTCACTAAATAATGTGCCTCGTATTTGAATAGTTTTGAATAATGTGATAATGTTCGTATTATAAATCTGTCCTGTGATTCATAAGGGAATTACTCAGGATTGGGGCTCTGGTTACAAAAATAAGCCCTGCTATTCAAAGTGTGCAGTTCTAGCACCAGGTCAAAAGGTGGCAGTCTTATACAATAAAACTATGGCTATAATCTAAAACAATATACTATTGTATTTATATTAAAGTGTACTGTTTTGGTATATGGAATATGATATACATTGTATGGGAAAAGGTTTGTGGACACTTGACCATAACATGTGCTTGTTGAACATCTCATTCCAGTTTTTGTCCCCCTTTGCTCTTAAAATGAGCTCCATTATACTGGAAAGACTTTCCGCTAGATTTTGGAGCGTGGCTGTGGGGATTTGTGCTGATTCAGTCACAAGAGCATTAATGAGGTCAGGCACTGATGTTGGACGAGGAGGCCTGGGGTGCAGTCGGTGTTCCAGTTCATCCCGGAGGTGTTCAGTGGGTTGCGGTCAGGGCTCTGTGCAGGACACTCGCGTTCTTCCACTCCAACCTTGTCAAACCAGGGACCTTGTTTTGTGTACAGGTGCATTGTCATGCTGGAAATTTGGGTCTCTTAGTTCCAGTGTAGGGAAATTATAATGCTACAGCATACAAAAACATCCTATACAAACGTGTGCTTCCAAATTTGTGGCAAATGATTGGGGAAGGTCTGAGTACTGGTGTGATGGTCAGGCGCGCACAAACTTTTGGTTCTATAGTGTATATAGTATGTGTTTATATTCCTTAAAATTTGTTATTACTCATAAATACTTCATTCATTGTTGTTATTCACATCTGCTCAGATCTCACTTCCTGTCCTTGGCCCACTAATCTTTTTCTTCTTTTTTTTCTTATATATACATGACAACTATGCTGAATATTCTGGATGGTAGTAACGACAGGTCCGGGATCAGTGTTTCAAGATGTGTGTGTGTGTTTTTACACTTAATCTGTGGTGGTATCTGTTTTCACATCACAGCCTCTCTTCCGCTCATAGAGAAAAACATTCATTCATCTTCAGTGGCCGCTTTATCCTAGTCAGGATCGCCAAGGCTGGATCCGAATCCAAGGCCAAGCCCAAAGCCCTTGAAATACATGTTATAATTTCTTCACTATTATCTTCAATCATAAAATGACATTATTTTCTCATTTTTCGCCCACTGTCTGTCATGATTGACATGAGTGTGATGTAAAAGTTGCTTTTAAACTTCTTTCATATGGACTCTGGAGGCTTGATTAAGTCGAAGATGGCGGTAATTTTTTCCCCTTCTCTCTCATATGATGGTTCATTAGAAAGTCTGTCTGGGGACTGTGAGATTGATAGGGAGAGCCTCAGTGCCTCACACACTCATCACTAGCTATGCCAGCAGCTCATTCCCTCCAGGCCTTGTTTACAGTCTGTCACTAAAAGCTCAGCATAGACACAAGAATGATGAAAACGAGGCCCTAATCACCCAAACACACACTAATAAGCGTAACAAGAGTTGACTGATTTCCCCCGGGATTGATTAGTGCTGCATCACTGAGTGCTGTATGTATTCAGTCAGTTAAAAATACCTGCAGTTATAGTCATAGTTATAATGTAAATAATGTGTTTGTAGGTTTACTTCATATATATTCGTCATTCTTGCACTTCACTGATAGACCTCCTTTATCGTGGTGTGTCACGGCTGTGGTATGTACCTGCTAATTTAAACGCTATTGAAACCAGAGCTTAAAATGAACTTTGTGGCTGGTTGATTTCTAAATTAAATACAAATAAATAAGATGATTTTTTTTCATGATTAATATATTGTGTTAATCACTGCAACAATTTGGGTGTTTCCCATCCTTCTGAACTGAATGTGCTAAAATCATGACACAGATGACGGTCATGCTTATTGGACATTTTTGGAAGGAGTCTCCAGTGTCAGTGCTTCAACAGTCAACAGTTGTTCCTTTAAGCTTTCAAGTTTTCAGACGTGAGAAAAATCTTCTGAACGGGGGAAGTTTGTGGTTTCTTGGGAAAATGACAAGCTACGTTTTTAACTTCAAGAGGGAGAGAGAGAGAGAGAGAGAGAGAGAGAGAGAGAGAGAGAGAGAGAGAGAGAGAGAGAGAGAGAGAGAAAGACAGGCTGGTGAGTGGGGGGGGGGGTAGAGGGGACGGAAGGATGGTGGTAGATGAGAGAGTGGGAAGAGAGAGAGAGAGAAAGGCAAAAATAAGGGGGGAAAGAAGGAGAGAGAGAGAAAGAGGGAGATAGAAGGAGAGAGCGAGAAAGAGGGAGATAGAAGGAGAGAGAGAGAAAGAGGGAGATAGAAGGAGAGAGAGAGAAAGAGGGAGATAGAAGGAGAGAGAGAGAAAGAGGGAGATAGAAGGAGAGAGAAAGAGGGAGATGAGAGAGCAGGAGAAAGAGAAAGACAACGTGTGAACAGAAAGTGTGATAAAGGAAAGAGAGGGAGAGAGAAGGAGAGAGTAAGAGGGAGGAAACAGAGAGGAAGATGAGAGAGAGATGGGGGGAAGAAAGACAGAAAGAGAGAGATGAGAGTGAAAGACAGAATGGAAGAGAGGTGCGAGAGAGAGGGCGGAGGGGGGAAGTTAGAGGGGAGGGAAGGATGGTGGAAGATGAGAGAGTGGGAAGAGAGAGAAAGGCAAAGATGAGAGAGAGACAGGCAGAAAGTGAGAAGACAGAAAGAGCAAAAGTAAGAGGGAGAGAGTAAGAGGGAGAAAGAAGGAGAAAGAGTAAGAGGGAGAAAGAAGGGGAGAGAGTAAGAGGGAGAAAGAAAAAGAAACTAAGAGAAAAAATGAGAGTGGGGAAAGAGAAAGAGAGAGATGAAAAAGGAAGAATGAAAGGTGGAGAAAGGGAGGGGAGAGAGAGGGAGGGAGGCGAGAGAGAGGCAGAGAAAGAGAGAGAGGGAGATGAGAGAGCAGGAGATACAGAAAGGCAGAAAGTGCGAAAAGAAAGCGTGGTAAAGGAAAGAGAGGGAGAAAAAGAGGAGAGAGTAAGAGGGAGAAAGAGAAAGAAACCAAGAGAAAAATAAGAGGGAGGAAAGAGAGAGGAAGATGGGGAGAGAAAGACCGAAAGAGAGAGATAAGAGTGAAGGACAGAAAGGAAGAGAGGGACGACAGAGAGAGAGAAATGTGGAGAAAGGTAGAGAGAGGGAAAGAAAGAAAAGGGGGATTTTTCTTGTTAATGTGAAATAATATGTGCTCTATCGATGGATATTATGAATAATAGTCTTTAATCAAAAACATTACAAACATCAACAGGATTGTGTTGCAGCTTAATATCTTCAATGGAAAATTTTAAGGAATACAATTACATCATCGTTTTCTCTCTCTCTCTTTTCACTCTGAATCAAACAAATACTCTGAAGATGAAACAATCCTGAACGCTTGATTGGATGGATGGAACTGAACCCATCTCCTCCCGTCACTTCTTATATGAATAAGTGCTGCTGTTCCTGACTAACGCATTTTGTTCAGTGCTATTATTATTTATTTTTTTTTTACGTATTTGAGTCAGAAAACAAGTCTTCATTCTATGTACACTCTGCTAGAAGTAACAACCCAATTAGCAGCAGCCGCATAAACGAATGAATAATTGATGACATAATTTATAATTGCTTTGTTCCTTATAACCGTGGTATCTCTCATGAGGTTACTTCAAGCCTGCAGTGGAAGTCTTTAGGACAACAATGTAGGAGTAGAAGCCAATAGCCAATAAAGCTGAGTAATGTGCGTGTCTGCTGGTCAAGTCTGAGCTATAGAGCAGTTAAGCAAGCATGACACTGCTACAGCCATGTCTAAATGACGCTTAAAACAGGATTACAAACCGGGAACATTCGTGATAGCTGAAGGTTTAAAACTAGAAATGGTCAAGCTCCTGTAATAAGTGCGGTCTTAATCCAGGCATACATTGTACAGTATCAGGACTCTTGGTCTTTGGTGACAAATTACACTGCACTAGAGGAGGAAAGCAATCCCACTATCTCTACCTGTATCGTAAACACTGGAAAACACTAGGAAAAAATCCCAGAGGTATAAACATCAGCACTGTCAGCATGGCTCTGACAGTTCCTCAACCTCAGCTACATCATCCCAGTTCATAATCGATCTCAGCTAGTGATGTCCGAAAGGCTTTTTTAAATTGATATCTTTTGAAATGATTATTTTTGTCCGCACCCCCTTCTAGTTGGTTGTGTTTCTCAAAATATAAACAACCTAGCAGCTGGAATTAAAACAGCAATCCGGAACAGGCGGTTACTAAGGATGCAGAAATGAATAGCGCAGCACTGCATGTTCATGTTAATAAACATGGTCTTTGTTTGTCCTGCGAGCTTCGTATCTGACCGCTTGGTCATGCCTACATGAAAGCTAAAACCTCCTGCTCACATGACGTTTTTGATAACGGTCACGACACACACGTCTACTCGTAACCAGATGTGCTGTGAACATTTCTGGCAGGGTTTATTAACAAAGAAAAAAAGCAATAGTGCACCTCCTATTCATATCTGCATTTGTATGGAAAATATTATGTAGATTTGTCATGCAGTTGCGAGTTCCTCTCCTGCACCTGCAAGTTTATTTCACGCAACTGGGTTTTTTTCAACCCTGCAATTGTTAGTTAATATCTCACACTTAGAAAGTCTTGCATTTGTGAGTTAGTGCAACTTCAAGCTTCTGCTTAATAAGTTATCTCCTACCTCGAACCAAGCCACACCAACGCCGCAGGATTGCTATCTCGTTCAACCAAAAACATTATGAAATGTAAATCTATCAAAACATATTTCTTAAATGTTTGTTTGTTTGTTTAGCCCTTCTGTCACTTTATGTAGGAAAATGGCTCTGAGAAAAATGCCTGTCATTCATGGCTTAATTTATTATTATATATTGAACATTTCCTATTTTTAAAAAAAACAAAAGTTTTCAGACAAAAGCTACTTTTTAATATGATGCTCCTGAGCTGCCGTGAGTCACCCTGACAGGCCTGCACTAGTGGAATTGGTGAAAAATTTATTTGTACTCGTATGTCATACGCCGGCTCAGATACGATAAACATCATCAAACCCCAATATGAGGCATTATGATGATGAGAGTCAGCCAATCAGGGTGGGGAGTAATTAAGGGCAGTGGTGGCTTGACGGTTAAGGCTCTGGGTTACTGATTGGGAGGTCAGGGATTCAAACCCCAGTGCTACCACTGTTGGGTCCTTGAGCAAGGCCCTTAACCCCCTCTGCGCCAGGGGCGCTGTATCATGGCTGACCCTGCGCTCTGACCCCAACTTCCTGGTATGCTGGGGTATGTGAAGAAAAGAACTTTACTGTGTTGTAATGTATAGCTGACCAATATAGCTCATTATCATTAATTATGTAAACAAACCGAACAGAAGTCAAACTGAGTGAATATAATACAATAGAGGATATATATATAAGGATTCAGGCATATATCACGAGTTTGATATTTTTTCTTGCTGAACATTTATTTGGCTAGTGAACGATAAACAGCTCATTTATTCTCATCGGGAATTTACATCATCGCCCAATAGTGAAGTTATTTAGCTAGAAGGAGAAGACTACTGACTGACTGCGCATTATGCAGTTTGGGATGCAGCATTAAATTCTCTGTGGATGTGTATTGACATGGCAGTCATAGCCATGAGATTAATCCATGCAGTGAAGAACGATGCAGCACGACCCATGTTCTGAAACCTTCTTCCTCAACTAGCTTGCAGCAGCATTTTACTAGCAGAGGGAGCAAAATTCCAAAAATCGTTCATCCTTTAGCTTTAAAAATAAAAGAAATATACGGTGTATAAAAGTGTTAACAATTTCAAACGTATTATTTTTACGTTTTTCCTAGGGCTCGGAGTATAGTTCACCAAGCTACAGTGGACACAGGCTCACTAAAACATGACAAGAGCGGGTGACATTTTCCCAATCTTCAACTGTCCCGTTTTACTAAGCCTGTGCCCACTGTAGCTTCAGATCCCTGTTCCTGTCTGATAGGAGTGCAAACTGATGTGCTCTTCTACTTTTACGGCCCATCTGCCTCAAAGCTGTGCGTTCTGAGCTGCTTTCCTGCTCACCGTGGTTGTAAAGAGAGGTTATTGGAGTGACTGTAGTCTTCCTGTCAGCTCAAACCAGTCTTACCGTTCTGTGTAAGCATTATTCACTGTTGTGCGTCAAAAATCCCAGGAGATCAGAAGTTTCTGAAATACTCAAACCAGCTCGTCTGGCAACGGTAACCATGCCAAGTCACTGACATCACATTTTTCCTGACTCTGATGTTTAATGTGAACATTAACTGAGGCTCTTGACCTGTATCTGGATGATTTTATGCACTGAGCTGCTGCCACATGATTGTTGGGATTGGACAATTGCGCAAATGATCAGGCGTACAGGTTTTTCCTTTTAAACCGGATAGTGAGTATATAGTGAATCAGAAGCCATTCGGGTTTTGGTACAACTGTGCATACATCCTGTGTGAAGTTGAATACAAGATAGCAGACGTGTAATATTAAGCTAACCAAGAAAACATTTTGTGGTTCAATGAAGAATTTACAAATCTGAAACTTTAGACTGTATGATGAAAGTATAAGCATGATCATAGAGTCACTCAGAAGAGGGTCATGATGCATCCATGCAATTATTATTTTTTCCCATGCCTAATTTCTACCCCAAATACACTGCATGTCCAATGCAACTGAAATCTGGCCCAATTCAGAAGAATGCCAATTCAGATTAGAAAAAACAGCCTCGATTTGCACCGTGCATGCCTGGAATTAAGGGCGATTCAGGACAGTTAACAGGCACATCATTTCTCCGTCTAGTTCTGACACCCATCGGACAGGCACATTTGTGTCTTCCCAACCTGTTGAGCTCAATATATATCTTACAAAAATCTCTTATTCAGTCCCAGACCAGCCCCATAGTCCAACCAGGAAGGCGGTCCAGAGTCCAGGCTGGGTGTGAGCCCAGGGAGTCCACTGACATTGGATATATTTGATGAAGGCGACAAGTAAGGACACAAATCATGCGTAAATTCCTCGATTTGTGCCCAACTGAGAACACATATCCAGATGAAATGGAGTCCATTTATAATATGACTCCACCCACAAACACATGTGGTGGGATGAGATATCGTCATCCCAACCTCATCCCCATAACTCAACCGGGAAATCAGTCTGGATCTTCTCCAACCTCCTCCAATCCTGCAGTTCCACATGCCCCGCACCCCTGTTCTGGCTGTTCTTGAATGGTGGGTAAGTTACCCTGCTTCGGACAGCGCTTGCGCAAGCTGAGTAGAAAGGCCTGAGGCAAAGAGAAGATGTCCACGTTGTTACCGAGGTCGACCCATGCCAGAGCAGGGAAGCTCCGCGGCTCCTTGAGGGCGTCGGTGAGGTGACGCAAGACGCCTCGGGTCAACCGGTTGCCGTTGAGCACCAGGCTCTCGAGAGCAGGCAGAGCGGATAACGTGGGCAGCAGCATCAGCAGCGTATCGTCTGTGAGCTCGGTGAAACCCAGTTCAACGCTACGAACAAGGGCAGAGTTGCGCTGTAGGTACAGCACCAAGCGTTCTGCATCACGACGTGAAAGAGTGAGCCCCGATAAATCCACTGTGCCATCCGGTGACACGGAGAGGACCGCCTTTACACTGAGAGAGAGAGAATATACGTTCCCATTAAAGTGAAAATGATGAAAAATGTACAGTATAATCTGCTTCCATCACATTTTAGTTGCATCTTTTTTTCCACCTCAGTCAAGCATGCAAATATTATTTGTGACCAAACATCATTTAGTTTAGAGTACCATCTTTTAGAAGTAAACGTCAGTTTCCTACAACCCCCCAAAACATATTGGAACATCTGGGAGCTCTAAATTGCCCCTAGGTGTGAATGAGAGTGTGTGAGATATCTTGGGATTCCCAGTTTTCCTTCCAAGGAGTACTTCTGCCTAATTCCAAGTGTTGTTCTTTGTCAAGGGAGGTCTGGGAAATGTTTGAAGGGTTTAGTTTTAAAACAATTTTGAATGACATTTTTTAAAGAACATATCACAGAATCCAGTTTTACTGGTTAATTGTTTGTATTGTAAAAGTAAAATGATGTGTTCAACACTATGAAACGAATGAAATTTTCTGTTGAACTGAAAAGACTCGACTATAAACACAATCTCTCTCTCTCTCTTTTTTTTAAAAAAAAAACAGCACACTGTTTATCTTCCAGCTAAATTGCTTATGTAATGAGAAATTTATATTGTGCTTTTCTGGAATTTCAATAAAAAAAAGATTAATAAAAGAAATAAATCAGTGAGACAGATGTATAAGTGTGAAGTACATACAAGCAAAAACATTAGGAGAGAAAAGTATATCAAGTGCAGAAGGAGGAAAAAGGATGTACATTGTGGGCTGCTGTGGAATGGAAGACAGACACTTCATTTAAAAATGATGTATATGTTTAATATACGGGGCATTCGTGTGTGTGTGTGTGTGTGAGAGAGAGAGAGAGAGAGAGAAAGCAGGAGAGAGAGGAGAGAGAGAGAGAAAAGGAGAGAGAGAGCAGGAGAGAGAGAGAGAGAGAGAGCAGGAGAAAGATAAGGAGAGAGAGGAGAGAGAGCAAGAGGGAGAGAGAAAGAGCAGGAGAAAGAGATAAGGAGATAGAGGAGAGAGAGAGCAGGAGTGAGAGGACAGAAAGAGAGAGAGCAGGAGAAAGAGATAAAGAGAGAGGAGAGAGAGAGAGAGCCGGAGGGAGAGGACAGAGAGAGAGAGAGAGCATGAGGGAGAGGACAGAGAGAGAGAGAGGGAGAGAGTTAGAGAGGGAGAGGACAGAGAGAGAGAGGGGGGGGGGAGGACAGAGAGAGGGAGAGGAGAGAGAGAGAGAGAGGGAGAGGACAGAGTGAGAGAGAGAGAGGGAGAGGACAGAGTGAGAGAGAGGGAGAGAGATAGAGAGGGAGAGGACAGAGAGAGAGAGAGAGAGAGAGAGAGAGAGAGGACAGAGTGAGAGAGAGAGGGGGGGGACAGAGTGAGAGAGAGGGAGAGAGATAGAGAGGGAGAGGACAGAGAGAGAGAGAGAGAGGGGGGGGAGGACAGAGAGAGGGAGAGGAGAGAGAGAGAGAGAGGGAGAGGACAGAGTGAGAGAGAGAGAGAGCGAGCGAGAGAGAGAGAGAGAGAGAGAGAGAGAGAGCGAGCGAGAGAGAGAGAGAGAGAGAGAGAGAGAGAGAGAGGGAGAGAGGGAGGGAGAGAGAGAGAGAGAGGGAGAGAGGGAGGGAGAGAGAGAGAGAGAGAGAGAGAGGGAGAGAGGGAGAGAGAGAGAGAGAGAGAGAGCGAGCAGGAGCTCTCAGAATTTTCAAAATCAAATATTAACTTAACTGACAGCTTCCCACACAAATTATAAGACACACACACACACACACACACACACACACCCTTTCTCCTCACTTACTGTACAAGAGTGGGCATGCACACAGAAACACACACACACACACTTACACTTTTCTCTCTTTCCTACACACCTAAACCTCTGCCGGTATACATGTACATGTTGGAACCCATAGATACTAACACAAGCACAAACTCCACTCCTTTCCCCCTACACACACAGACACAGACACAGACACACACACACACACAGACACAGACACACACACACACGCAAGTGCAGGTCTCCCTCAAGGGAAACACACACGCCTGCACAAAAGTCTGTTCCTCTGAGTGTAAACAACAAAGAGTGTGCTTCTGATGAGTCATGATCAAGAAGCACTGTTCGGTTTGATTTCTGTCCTCTTCTAAACTGCATGTATTAACAGGACAGATTGAAGAGTGATAGAGGGATTGATGGAGAGAGAGAGAGAGAGAGAGAGAGAGAGAGAGAGAGAATGAGTGATGGTACTGGACATGCTCGGCTTTGCACTGTTGTGTAGCTGACTTATTCGTCCCAAAAGAACTGAACCTGTTCCATTTCCATTTCGTACAAATTATCCACTGGTATTTTTTGTTCCTGCTCACGATTGGTATCATGATGGTATTGGGGGTTTGACTAGCAGCACTGTTCACTGCTGTTTCGATTCTCAAACATTTAAATGTAAATTCTCAGAAGCTGTAGCAGTACAATTCATCATTTTATGACACAAATGTAATGCAAATGAGACGAAATGTGTGTCAGTGTGATTAGATGTCACTGTGACGTTTCTGGTGAACCAAGACAAACTCACAAGGTTTTTCTATAACATGCTTTGACCAGTCCCTCTAGGATTTCGCCATTTTGTGATCGCACAAATTAACGCAAAAATCAAACAAACTCTGCAATATTTGACAATTTTTCAAAATTACCACAGATTTTAACGCCGATTTGGGCCAAAACCTGTCACGTGACGTCATCACAACACATTCAGCCGAAGCCCTCTTCGATTCACGTGCGTCGAACATGAGTACAGCTAAAAGGTCTCATTTACCAACAAGATTCACTGCGAAAGTCAATTTTGTGCAATTGTGATTTTGCCAATTCAAGTAGTTTCCCACAAAAAAATGACAAATTTTGGGGGGAAAAAGCTGCAGCTAAATCAAGCATTTTTGGTGGAATCCTGTACAGACTGATCGACAACTTTGGCAGCTTTAAGATACCAAAACAATGTGGAAATTTTGTCAAATTTTTTTTATTTACTCTGACTTTACACTGTACAATTTTTATGCCGTCACAGACACAATTCATACATTGCAAAAGCTTCTTTTTTCCCCCAGAAGCTTTCAGTTGGCTTGCCAGTGGCCAATTTCATGTCATTACCACCAAATACAGTCAACGACAAAGTTCTGGCAGTAACCAAATTTTTTCAATTAAAATCTCATAGTATGGGCACTGCTACAAAGCTTGTCTAAAAGCCACCAGTAGGAAGTCGACAGCTCACGGATAGATACAAATACACTAGCTGTGATGACAATATGTTAATAGACAGAAAAATATCCTTTTTAACTCCAGCTTACGTTGAAGAATGTTTCTGTTTACATAACCCCATTTTTTCCGCACGTGCTCAGATCGAGCTGATTGATGACTTAAGCTGAAATTTTGAAGAATTTCGAAGTAACCCCATTTTATTTCCGGCTGATTGATAACAAGCACGGTGTAATGGTTTTCTTTAATCACAGGTCTATCGTAAGAGAATCTTCACTGTATAAGCTGACTTGGAGAATGGAGAACACGTGTTATTACAGAGTCTGTAATAGATTTCAGCAAAGCTTTTATTGGGATCATCCCCTACAGTGTGACAAGCAATGAAAAGACGCACAGTCTAAAAGAAGAATGTTGTTACTTTGACCAGTCTTGTCGTCTTGGAGGAAAATAAAGCAGAACCTAGAGTTCTGTTGTGTCCTGTATGGATCAGTCTTTGTTAATAAATGTTCAGTTAAAAAAAGAGACACCATTGGACTCCAGACTCTATTCAACCAAAATGCACAGACAGTGGCACACATATACAGGCACACACATACAGACACATACACAAAAAGACCCAAAGACATGCACAGGACCAAAATTGGAGCAATGAAAAGCCATTGTTGAAAGGGCAAGTTGTCAGTCCAACGGGTCAATACTAGCACAGTTTGCGAGGCTTTCCCAATAATGGGCAGCTTTGACCAGTGCAGCTCAGATCTATAGGCTCTGCCATCGCTATTAGAGAGAAGCTATCAGTATGCTGTGGGAGAGCCACTAACTCACAGTGACTCACTGAGGGTTGGGGAAAAGAGGATGGGGCTGATAGATCGAAATGTGAATCACACAGTAAATAACTAAGTTACTGTGCCATTCGAGCCAGACCGAAGATCTTCATGATGCATTCATTCATGACAGACGGAAATAAGGCAAACAACCGGTCATGTCCTACATACTAGGCCCTGCCATTCTCTTCTATCAGATGTGTGCATTTCTTACTCATTGATTCTTACTCGCTGTCTTTCTCTCGCAGTCTTTTACTATTTGACCAGCTCTCTCTGCCACTCGTGCTGCCTTTCGTATTCTCTGATCCCACACTCTTTTATCCCACATCCTCTACTTCTCCACAGGAATTTGAAGGTAATAAACAGGGAAGGCGTTGTAGGAACAATACAGTCCCACGAAACATGGTGGAGGTAGTGTCATGGCTTGGGCTCGCACGGCGTATTCTGGAACAGGCTCAATAATCTTTATTGATGACGAAACTCATGATGGTAGCAGCGAAATGAATTCATTAAACATTAATCGGGAGGAACTTTAATCATGCAGCAAGACAACGATCCAAAACACACTGCCAACTCAACAAAGGACTTTATCAGGTGGTAAAGTCGAAGGTTTTAGACTAGCCAAGTCAATCACCAGACCTTAACTCAATTGAGCAGATTTTCACCTCCTGAAGAGTAGACTGAAGGGAGAAACTCCCAGAAACGAACAACAATTGAAAAAGGCTGCAGTAAAAGCCTGTAAAAGCATCACAAAAGAAGTAACCAACAATCTGGTGATGTCAGTGAGCTTATTGTTGGTTGATCTTGTGGCTTGTCTTGATTATCTCGCATTTGTAAGTAGTGAAAGTGGACCTTTCAACAGAATAATGATACTAAGCACACTAGCAAATCCAACAAGGAATGGCTGAAAATGAAGAAATGGAGGGTTATGGAACGGCCTAGTCAAAGCCCGGATTTAAATCCCAAAGAAATGTTTTGGGGGGATTTGAAACAGACAGAACATGCAAGAACCTTCAAACACCTTGCAACTGAAAGAATATTGCATGGAAGAGTGGTGAAAAATTAAAGCAAACCTGGTGGACAATTATGCAAAACACCTACAAGAAGTTATTTCTGCTAAAGGGGGCAATACCTGCTTCTGAGGCCAAGCGAGTACTTACTTTTTCCACAGAAGAATATCACATCTATTCTGTTCTGTTGAATAAATCATTGAAAAATCTAATTTTCCTTGTGTTTTTTTTTCCAAGTATATCAGCTTCATTAATAGTCACTGCTTCAAAGATGATCAAATGCTTATTTTCCCAAATATGTCAGAAAAGCCAACAATTTCCATGGAGTGTACTTATTTTTTCACATGACCGCAGGAAGCACCTTTGTATACTCGTACTAGAAACCTTTCTCCTTGATTTCTTTGATACGTGCTTAAAGATGGTGGGCTTCAATCGATTTCTGACTCACAGACTGATGGATGTGTTAGACTGGGGTCCATTGTGAAGTGCCCTACTCAGTCTGAAGGGTCCACTCTGTAGGGGTGGAAATTAACGGTCTTTTGGAACACAGTCAAATGTCATTTTACAAAGCTGCAGCTGGTGGGGTTTCTCGGCACACAATCATGGACAAGAACAACTGTTGCAATTTAAAATGTAAAAGCTATGAGCTTGTGCTTAGTTAGTGATAAAAACATGGAACCTGCTACTACATGCTCCTTTCGGCTATTTTATTTACAATTTAATATCATCACGAAATATACTGTTTCTCACTTGGACTTGAGTTACATTAAAATCCACCTGTTGCCATGGCGATTTTGTTTCATTCTGAAAAAAAAAAAAAAAAAATAGCGCAAAGAAAAGTGTCCTTTGGTTTCTTTAGAAAATTTTGAAGGGCAATTTAAAGTAATGACTTTCCATTATTTCAGTTTGGAACAACCTTACAAATGGTAGTTGCGGGAATGTCCCCCATCCAAGTGATCTGCCTAAGGTTCTTCACTTCACAATGGATTATTAGATTATACATAGTGAACAAATTGAGGTAATAAAGATCATTGTTTCTGTACATTAGTATGTGTGGTAACTTTAAACACGCTGCACAACAAGCCATGCATCTCAGATGGTAACATTATATACTGTAAATGAATGTCACTAAGGGAGTTAGCAAGTTTGGCTTGCACCTCCGGGGTTGGGGGTTTGAATCCCGCTTCCTCCCTGCATGCGTTGAGTTTGCATGGTCTCCCCGTGCTTCGGAAGTTTCCTCCGGAGACTCCGGTTTCCTCCCCCAGTCCAAAGTAATGTATTGTAGGCTGATTGTCATTTTCAAATTCTCAAAAGTGTGTGAATGGTTTTGTGACTGTGCACTGTGATGGGTTGGCACCCCGTCCAGGGTGCCCCCTGCCTTGTGCCCTGAGTTGCCTGGGATAGGCTCGAGGCACCCCATGACCCTGTGTAGGATAAGAAGGTATTGAAAATGGATGGAGGGATGGATGAATGTACCTAAATTGTATTTGTATTTCTGTTTCTATTTGTAGTCTCTCATGAGTTTCACAATAATCCTATACCGTCCACATTTGGTGGCTTTTAGAAGGCATTGTAGCAGCGGTCACGCTCTGAGATTTTAATCAAAATGTTCCGACACTGACAGAACTTTGTCGTTGGCGATCTTTGGTCACATCAACTGCCATCTTAACTCATGACCAAAAAAATTATTTCACAAATAGAGCCAAAAATTGTAAAGTATAAACCTGGTTTACACAGCAAAAATTCCCACGTGCAACCATTTTTAATTTTTAATTTACAAAAGCAAACAAATAAAAAGGCACAAGCTATGCAATGTTACTTCAGAGTGCCATCAAGCTAAATTGCTGCAATATTAACTTGCTGCAATTAACTTGCTGCAAGTTTTTTTCTTTCTTTTCAGTTATAATTTACTCTTACGAAACGTAACATATTGCTTCATACTTTAATTTAATGTACGTCTAGACGTAAGCTAGCCGTGGGCATTTTAATAACAGTGCATGGAATCTGGGAAGTGAATTGTCCATCAGTGGGTCCCTTCAGTGATAAGTTTTTTATCACTTCAATTCGAAACGACCCTACAAATGGTACCCAAGGGCATTCCTGCTCTCTCATCATAGTCTCTCACTGGTTCACTCTCTCTCTACGCACAAACCCCAACCTCCTCACCCTCTTGCAATTTCGTTCTCTCGTTCCCTCTTTGTCTTTCTTTCTCTGTAACTTTCTCGTCTCTCGCCCTCTTATTCCTTCTAACTAGCTATCTTACGTTCACTAATTCTTTCTTCTTCTTGCAATCTGTCTCCTCTCCAGGTTTCTGTCTTTCTTTCTCTGTTCCCCCACCCACAGAGCATGTCTGTCTCTGTCTCTCTCTCTCGCTCTGTTCTAACTGCCCTCTAATGAGCAGGGTCACTGTGCTAAAGGGGGCTCTCCCTCCGCCAGAAGCGTGCTGAGAGATCCGAGGCCACGTGTCAGGAAAACTGGCTGGCAATAAAATGGACCACTTTCTCACAGGAAATGGGATTATGCTCCTTAATTGTCACTGGTACTCAGCTTAATTGTTTTTTCACTGCTCGGCTCTTGACACCAGTGGTTTCCGAGCAAGGAGTCACTGCACTGTTTTATAAGTGCCTGTTTAGATTAGGGAAGGTTTCACATGGACATTGACACCAGGGTGCTGTTTTTCCATCTCGGCACATCTATATTTAGTTGCAGTGTTTTCCACGTTCTTTCTCTAAAAGAAAGATTTCTAAATGCATGCTACTCAAATTCAAGATTTAATTCTGCTCTGCCTTTTCAATACACAGTCCCAAACCTTTTTTTTTTTTTTTTTTTTTTTTTGCTGTAGATTGAATAAATTTGGGTTTGAGATTAAAAGTGAGAAGAGAGTTTACAATTTCAGCTTTTATTTGCTGGTATTTAAATGTAAATGTTTTAAAAGACATAGAACATTTTGTATCAGACCAACCAAATGGTAGGTGAGCAAAAATATTGGAACACATGACTGCGGCCTGTTAGATTGATTATTTAAACAATAAATAGCTCTGAAAATTTACTCTTGGTTTTAGCCTTCAGTTTCACCTGTGAAGACTGAATTTGTCTTGTACATTTTTGTACATGATGCAAAACATACAAGATCTGTGAAACATGGTGGAGGTAGTGTCAGGGCTTGGGCTTAGATGGCTGCTTCTGGAACAGGCTCACTGATCTTTATTGATGATGTTACTCATCAGCAGAATGAATACAGAAGTTCAATCTAATTGAAATGAACTTTAATTATGCAGCAAGACAACGATACAAAACACACTGCCAACTCAACAAAGGACTTTATCAGGTGGTAAAGTGGAAGGTTTTAGACTGGCCAAGTCAATCACCAGACCTTAACCCAATTGAGCAGCATTTCACCTCCTGAAGAAGAGACTGAAGGGAGAAACTCACCGAAACAAAAAAACAACTGAAAGAGTCTGAGGTAAAAGCCTGGAAAAGCATCACAAAAGAAGAAACCAACAATTTGGTGATGTCACTGGGTCTCAGGCTTGATGCAGTTACTGTACGCAAGCGATATGCAACCAAATATTAAGTGTTATTTACATTCATTTACTTCAAGACTCATCTGCACCTAAAATTGTGTGTTCGGATACAAAAGGTTCTGTTTTATGTTGTTCAATACGTCTAGATGTAAATACCAGGAAATAAAATCTGAAATCCTAAACGCTCGTCTCATATCCATCTTTAGATCTCAAACCCAAATGTCTTTGGTGTATAACACAAACAAATGAATTGGCTTTGATGTTCCAATAGTTTCAGAGGGGACTGTATATCTATACACACACACACACACACACACACACACACACACACACACACACACACACACACACACACACCCCTTGGGAAAATAAAGATCATTACCATTACTTTTCTTAATATTAAATCAAGTATTTATGGGAATTATTCAATAAGACTCCTCAGTCCCACTAATTGTGTGTTAAAATGCCAAAAACGAATCAAATTAGACAGTAAATTAAAACAGAATCATAAAATAAATGCACCAGTCAGTAAACACCAATATGTAATGTTTGCCAATTAGCTAATGTTAACAGATCTTGACAATATCCATTATATTTAATTACCAGAGGATGCCACAAATCATGATCTCAGTTAAGATATGATTAATTGTGCAGTCATTTTTCATTTGCAGGTAGAACAGTGATTAAATCTCCACCTTCTAATCACGATCATCATTTGAGCAACTTACTCACACACATACACAGAGACTAATCACACTGAAAATTCGACACAAACGCCTCCCTCACTCTCCTAGTACTCACAATATTTAAAAGTCGACGTTCGTCGATGGTGGAATGCTTAGACGTTCGGTTTGCTGTTAATGTGATCTGTTACCCTTTCATTAACCCTTTTATATAAGGCACAGTGACAGAATAAGACAAAACAGTTTTCCTAACAGTTCCTGACAGTTTTGTCTTCCTCTGTCATTGTGCCTTATATAAAAGGGTTAATGACTCTTTGCTGTAGCAAAATCACTCAAGAAATTAGCTAGTTTATGCTCAGTGGCCATGTTTCCTAGGTGCCTAGCAACTGGAACAATTTAACTACTCAAATCCCAAACACACCATATTGTGTGTTTTTCCGATTTCCCATGTCGAAAACACATATTTATGAGTTCCATTTGAACGCACCACATGACTTGCACTTGGAAAGATTGCTCTCTTCAGAAAAGCAAGTCTAGCTACACTGCTGCCCAAAAAAGACACAAGCTGTATGCAAGGTTGCACTAAGACTAATTATTGATCTGTACATCTCTATCCATCTATCTATCCATTTTCTGTACGGCTTATCCTACATGGGGTCGTGGGGGAGCCTGGAACCTATCCCAGGGAACTCGGGCACGAGGCGGTGGACACCTTGGACTGGGTGCCAACGCATCACAGGGCATTCACATACTACGGATAATTTGAAAATGCCAATCAGCCTACAAAGCATGTCTTTGGACTAGCGGAGGAAACCGGAGTACCCAGAGAAAGCCTCTCAGGCACGAGGAGAACATGTAAACTCTGGGCACACAGGGTGGCGGTGGGATTTCAACCCCCAACCCCGGACGTGCTCACCACCAAACGAGCTCACCACGAGTCTTCAATTGGAAAACTCAATAAAGCAAATACAGCAAAAAGAAGAAGACAGAGAAAAATGAGGTAATTAAATTTGCTCTGTCTTAATGTGCCATATTTAATATAAAAGTGTTGGTGTGTGTGTGTGTGTGTGTGTGTGTGTGTGTGTGTGTGTGTGTGTGTGTGTGTGTGTGTGTGTACATGCGTGCGTGCTTGAAACCTTTGAGAATGGGAAGAATGTTCCAGAGCTAGAGAGGTCCTAATCCCATGGGTCAAGCTAAGCTTAGGGAAAATACTGCACGCACACGCACACACACACACACACACTCTCTTTCTCTCTCTAAATATAGGTCAGTTAAATCAATAGAAGTAATAAGAAATGCTTATTTTGTGGGAACAAGCAGAAGAATGATGGATGAAGAAGTTAATAAATAGGAAATGAGCTGCAGACACATTGGAAAGGTCCAATCTGTCTGTCTGTCTGTCCGTCTTTCTGTCTGTCTGTCTGTCTGTCTGTCTGTCTGTCTGTGAATCAGTTCAGATCATTTTGCTAAACAGTGATTCGATTCAGTGGTTCAAGTTTCTCAAAAATATAATAATACATTACAACTATTTCTTCTTCTAAAATTTCTCAGTGACACTAGAACCTTTAGCTCTGCAAATCCTTTGACTTTTTATTTTATTTTATTTTTTTACCTTTTTTTGCTACTTAAGAATTTCTTGTGAATATCACATCGCCTAGGGCAAACGTGTTTCGATTCCTTAGCAGGAAACTGAGTAGCTGCTCTTTCTCTCATTAAGTACATGTAATAGAAAGCTGGCTTCGGTGGAAAAACGACAAGAATTTGCCGTTCAGCACTGTTTCATCGCACGACAAGATCGAACGTGTGAGCAAAGCCAAGGACGTGGGGAGCAGTGAATAAATAAAAAGCATATTTTCACTCTTTATCCTGGTCAGAGTGGTGATGGATCCGGACCATATCCCAAGAACACTGCGTGTGAGGCAGGAAAACACCCAGTCCGTTGCAGGACACCAACCACACACACACACACGCACACACACACACACACACACACACACACTTATACATTTAGAGAGATCATTTAGAGTAGCCTAATTTACCAGCGTGTTTTTTGGAGCTGGGAGAGAATCTGGAAGAAACCCACATAGAAGTGGAGAGAACTAACCCAAGATCAGGATCCTGGATCTTGGAGACCCTGGAGCTATGAAATACCCAATTCTAAACTCCTCTTTTAGTGGTATTTTTCCACTAGATTCCTTTTGTTGGGGAATAAATCTGCATTTGCCAGTCAATGGAAAATAGCAGGATAGTGCAGTACAGTGGTGGCATCTTCAGTGGTGCTGTTACTAATTCTAAGGTAGGTGTAATTATTTTCATGTGTCATAGGAAAACAAACTGTCTAGGGATCTTCTTTTAGTGATCAGGAGCTCACCTGCCCTGGGGTTTTCCCTTCAGAAGACCCTGCCGCCTCCAACGTGGATGAGGGCTCAGGTGGTATGTCAACTGGCGACACACCTTCTCCATGGCACTCAGAGACTCACCTTCCTGTGAGAGAGAGAGAGAGAGCAAGGTCAGGTATGATGTGTTAAAATTAATCAGCTATTTATCCACTGTGCAGTTGGGTATTGATCTGTTCGACCTGAGCCTCCTGAGCCTCTTTCACAAGAAATACTCTCCATCTCTCATTCTCTCTCTCTCTTGTTCACTCTCTCTACTCACTTTAGCGCAGGCTCTTTTACTGTCAGCTCTGCAACCTGCCCCCCCCCCCCCCCCCCCACTCCCCCCCACTATCCACCCACACACACACATGGAGCTACCCAGCAGGAGCTCTCCATGGTCCAGGGCACCATGGGGCGTCTGTCTGCCCAATCACAGGCTTTATGGATTGCCTCTCACTATGGGGAGTCACAAATGGAGTCGCGTTCCAGAGTTCCAGATATGCATTTGTGACCTTGGATCACTTTCCTGCTGTCTGTTCATTACATCAAGGAGAACACAGACTGTATACATGCATACCAATCCCTACATAGGCAGCATTTGCGTCCTTTCAGAACTGAGTATGTGGATCAGATGAACTAGCTTCAGTTAATGTGCACGTCAAACAAAACGGGGAAAATGTGAGCTCAGTGAGCTCAGTGCTCGTCTTTCTCTGACCTGTCCATCTGGGCCAAAACGCGCCATGTGACATCATCGCAACACGCATTCAGCCAAACCCCCTTTGATTTCAGTACAGCTAAAAGATTTCATTTACCGACAAACATCACTGTGACAGACCGTGCAAAACTATTTCATTCGATTACCAAATAGTTTTCTGCAAAAAGGCACAAAAATCTCCACAAACTGCATCACAGATGTTTTTATTTTTTAAAACACAGCGAAATCAAGCATTTTTGGCTGCAACAGTCACAAAAAAGCTCTGAGAAATCCTGTGCAGGCTGATTATATAGACCGGTAGTACTGTATTTGGTATGAGACACAGCCCTGCTTTTCATTCAAATTATGGCTTGAGGCAGTCATGGCTGATTAATTGATTAATCAGTGGTCTCCTCCTATACGTTTGTGTTCGGGCCAAGTCTCTTGAAACTGGAGACAACAACAAAATGCGTGGATCACAGATTTTATACTGAACAGTCTAGTGGAAAAGAAAGGGCTATAAAACAGCTTCCTCCAGGAAATACAGGTACAGATAATGTGTGTGTGTGTGTGTGTGTGTGTGTGTGTGTGTGTGTGTGTTTACTTTACAGCACTGTAGTTTCATCTAGATCATGTGTCACATTTCGGTCTTCGCCACCTTTATTTATTTCTTTATTTTGTCTATTCTCTTTGCTCCAGGGGCGCAGTGTCATGGCTGACCCTGCACTCGGACCCCGCTCTTAGACCCTGCACTCGGACCCCGCTCTCGGACCCCGCGCTCTGGCCCCGCGCTCTGGCCCCGCGCTCGGACCCCAACATTCTAACATGGTGGCATATGCGAAGAAAATAATTTGTATATGTGACCAATAAAGACGCATTATCGTTATCATTATCATTATTCTTCTAATCTCTTTTCGTCTTCTCTCAGAACGCACACACACTTGCACTTACAGTGCACCCACACAAACACAAACACGCACGTATAGAGCGCATACGCACACAGACGCACAAACACCCACACGCTGTGACAAATTATCAGACTCAAATTACGTCCTCGTCTCCATTACTCTGTCTCTGCATCCGACATCTTTCCATCCTTCTGTAAGTGTGTGTGTGTGTGTGTGTGTGTGTGTGTGTGTGTGTGTGTGTGTGTGTGTGTGTCCGGTTCATTAACTCTAACAAAAACAGTAGAAGTCTAGCCATGCAGAACTATGATGAGTGACTCATTTTGCAGAAATGAGGGTCTTGCTGATGGTGTGTGTGTGTGTGTGTGTGTGTGTGTGTGTGTGTGTGTGTGTGTGTGTGTATGTGTGTGGGGGGGTATGTGTGTTTAAGCTCAACAGGCTCTATGCTAATGCCTCACTAGAGAATTTCTCTTTCATCCTCTCTTCCTTTCCTGTGCACCCATTCAAGAGAAGCTCAGCCAAACACCACAAACACACTGACGGGACACAATAGAGCTTGGGCACTGGGAAACATCAAAAACGCTGATTAAGAATGCACAGGCAGGCGCACACGCGCACACACACACACACACACACACACACACACGATGAATAATGTTTGTAAAATGAATATAAATATGGAAAGACCTGCGGCTCACCTATTAACTTCACAACCTGTGCAGAATAAAAAACTGTGTGTGTGTGTGTGTGTGTGTGTGTGTGTGTGTGTGTGTGTGTGTGTGTGTGTGCGCGTCCAGGGGGAGGGACACACATTAATAAGGATAACCAACCAAAGCAAATGACAAAAGCAAACCTCTCAAACAGCCCTGTGTTTTCAAATTAAACGGTGTGTGTGTGTGTGTGTGTGTGTGTGTGTGTGTGTGTGTGTGTCTGTGGTCCCCAGGTTGATGCTGAAGATGCTATATATAGGTGAGTGTGAGAGAGCCAGTGTTTGTCTATAAGACTGAAGTGATGGTGTCTTATATCACTGCAGCTCCATGTGCACCATCACTGTCTCCTCTCTGTAATAACCTGAGACTACAGCAGTAATGAGGAAACTCTTCTCTGCAGTAATGCTGAGTCACACACACACACACACACACACACACACACACACACACACACACACGTTTTCTTCTTTCTAAAATCAGCCGTTCTTTGTCTAAAGTACTCTAAAAATAGAACGAGTTGCTGTAAGGTTGTTGTAAATGAACAAAGGAGAAGGAATGGCATAAGGAACGAAGGTGAGAAAGATAGAAAGAAAGATGTAACTGATGCCTCCTTGTGTTCTTGATCCTTCAGCCTGTGATTTACCGTGTCCGAAGGTTTACCTCCTTCCTTTCTTCCGATCATCCTTTCCATTCTCCCATCCTTCCTCCCTTCTTTCCTTCCTGTCGTTCATTCTTGCATTCCTTCCTTCCTTCCTTCCTTCCTTCCATTCGCTCATCACTCATTCATTCCTTCCTTTCACTCTTTTATTCTCTAATATATTCGTTCATTAAGTTGTTCATTTAATTCCCTCCTTCATTCCTTCCTACCAATTTCCATAAAGGAACGAGTGAAAAAAAGAAAAGGTATACCAAAAGGAAGGAAGAAGGACGGAAAGTAAGAATAAAAGGAATGAAGGATTCAAGAAGAAAAGTAGGAAGTACAGGAAGGTAAGACAGAAGTGTAAAAAAAAAAAAAAAAAGGAAAGACAAAAGTAAGGAAAAAGGGAAGGAAGGAAGGATATAAGGAAGAAAAACTGAAAACACAGAGAGAGAGAGAGAGAGAGAGAGAGAGAGAGAGAGAGAGAGAGAGAGAGAGAGTGTGAGTGAGTGAGTGAGTGAGTGATCTCACCGTTTTTGGACAGTGCACGTAGCGAGCAAGGCTGATAATAAGGTCATGGGTGATGGGGTCCACCATACTGCGGAAGCTCGCATACCGGTACAACACATCATCCAGAGATGTCGACTCCATACCTAAATCCTACAAAAACACACACACACACACACACACACACACACACACACACAGCATCATTTGCATGCCTAAATTGTACATACAGTGAAACATGTATGTCTCATAAAAACACTTTCATGTGCAACACATGCAGGGGTGCTTCTCCAAGTGACCCCCAACTTCCAGGTACTCCATAATTATTTTTTTATTTATTTATTATTTTTCACGTTTACTTTAATGGCAGTTAGAATCAGAATACAAACCCGTTTACCCAACTCCAAGCCTCGCAATTTATCTTACAACCGAAATAGTTCTGTACATTGTAAACACACTGTCTGCACTTACACTTAGTTTGCAGAAATATATTAGATTTAATTCAGATGATTTGCTATAAAACAATATCCTGGCATTCACTAAGTACTTTTAAAATAGTCAATTTTGGTACGAAAACCACAACACTGGCAACCCTGCCATTAGCTGTCATGTCCGCTGCGCCTCCTCAACTGAAAATGTTCCTAGTGTGAGCATGGGGCAGTGTGAATCCTGTCCCAGCGGGCCTCTAGAAGTGCTGGGGCAAAATTTTATGCTTTTCATTTGTCTATAAAAAGATACATACTATGTAGTTTGCTTTTAGCGCTATATGGAGCCAGGGTCTGAGTCAGATTTAGATAACACAGTAACATGGCACATTCGACCCCACACGCTTCATTTTGCATTTTTACTCCTCAGGCAGATAATAACAGCAACAACAAAAAATACATTTAGATAACACTAATTCTAATCGAAGACATGTTCACGTTCTGCAGTAGGCTGTTTGTCACTGTAGAATTTGTCTGTTTCGTTAAACATTTCTTCCAGCAAGTCTTACTTTTACATTATTTGAATGATGTCATTTGAGGAATGTTCCTATCATTGATTCAGAAAACAGAATATGTGCATACTTCGCTTCAAATATTGAAACATTAGCGATACCGATTCAACACACGATTATTAAACGCCAGTGAGCACTAAAGCGCAGTTAAACCCTTTATAGCTCATCGGAGATCCCCTTTAGGAGCTGAACTGGAAGTTTTGATTGTTTTTTTTTTGTACTGAGTCAGACTTGTCTGGTATTGCCTGAAGTGCTGGGCCACCACCCGAGTAGTTTGAAAAGAGCCGGGTCAAAACCTCTCACCCCTGTTGCACCGGAGGGCCTGGGCTATGGAGATAAATGGAGCACTGAGTGTGCTGACCTATGATTGCACAACATCTATAAAGGTGAGGAAATCAATGGAATAAGCCTCCACTGTTGGCTACTCTACATTAAAATACTGTGAATATTTATGTTCATAGTGCCCTGCGGTAAACTGGCGTCCCAAACCAGGTCTATACCCTCCTCTCTCCTGATGTTCCACAAACCTGACCAGGATGAAGCGGTTACTGAAGATGAATTCATTAGTTCATTTTCACCTACGTGAAGCAAGGTTTTGGTTGAAGCCTAACTTTGTGAGGTTTTGTTTTAAGGTCAGGCCGCTGACATTATTGATGCTGCACCTCCATCCCTCAACGCCTCTGTTTGCCTATGGGGAATGATGGACTTCTGTTCTGGCAACTTTATGAGATGTTCAGAAAGACAGGGTTGTATGTGGGTTCTATATTGATTTGCATCGCAGTAATGAAAGGTATAGCGGCATATGTGTGGGTGTTTGCATACGAGAGAGAGAGACAGAGATTTAGACCACAGGTGCCTTAAGTATGATGACTCCAGAGTTTAATGACCATAGAGAGACAGCATAAGAGCAAATAAGTGAAATGAGGTCTTCCAGCAGCACCTGAACCTTGTTATTAGCATTAAACCAGCTAAATGACTGGAAACAAGAATTCTATCTATAAGCGCTAAAGCCAGTGAGCTTCCCTTTAATGTCCTAGCCAGGAAAATAGAGCTGTGTTCCTGTGTGTTTTGCGTTAAAGTGTACTCAACAAATACGGTGAGTGTCTGGGAGGGGCTAATGCATTTGATTGCAAACCGAGAGAGGACGTGTAGAGGCAGGTGGTCTTCCGCATTACCCGTGCACACTAATGAATGCATGAACTTATGAAATATTCATGGACTGAAAAGTCCATTCTCTTTTCTCTGAGGTATACTGTTTCTGAGAGTGAGAGAGAGAGAGAGAGAGAGAGAGAGAGAGAGAGAGGTCAGATGAAGAGGCATAATCTTTACTTCACAAGATTCTCAGTGTGTGTGTGTGTTTGAAAAGGAGCCAGAGCTTTTTTTTTTTTTTTTTCATTTTGAGATAATGCTTAAGGCTCTAACTATAAGAGACTGAGAGAGAATACAAAATTGTATTGCATTTCAATCATCTTAAAGGAATACACTAGTGCTTTTCAACTTAATCAGGGCTGTAAGCAGGATTAAAAAATTTAGTAAGGTCTCACAATCCCGGGAGCCAAGGCAACAAAAGTGGCTGTGCTTTCTGGGTAGGAGGGGTGGCATACAATCTCTCCAATGTCAAGCACATCAACACTAGCCAATCATGGGCATCTGAGAGCTCATGTATGCGGAAAAGGGCGGATAGCGCTTTCCTCCAATATTTAAACCCCTCTCATATCTAGTGTCTGGTGTTCCCTTTGTTATTGAGGTGTGTGGTGTCATCATGCCAAGATCTAAAGAGTTCTATAAGGCCTTCAGAAAAAAAGGCTGTGGATGCCTATGAGTCTGGCAAGGGATTTAAAACGATCTCTAAATTATTTGAAATACATCATTCCACTGTAAAGAAAAACATCTACAAGCGGTACAAATTTCAAGCGACTGCCGATTTGTCCAGGACTGACCGTCCAAGAAAATTTATCCAAAGAGCAGACTGTCTGATGCAAAAAGAAGTTTCCAAGACCCCTAAAATTCCATCACAGGATCTGCTAGTAAGTCTTGAAACTGTTGGTGTCAAAGTGCATGCTTCTACAATCAGAAAGAGATTGCACAAATTTGACCAGCATGGGAGGCGTGCCAGGAAAAAGCTTTTGCAAGACTACAGTTTGCCAATGAGCATATAGGGAAAGACTTTTGGAGTAAGACTCTGGACAGATGAATCAAAGACAGAGTTGTTTGCCTGCAGTAACAGCAGAAATGCCACAGACCAAAGACAGCTTTTCAGGAGAAGCACCTCATACCAACTGTGAAGCACGGTGGTGGAAATGTTATGGTTTGGGGTTGCTTCACTGCCTCAGGGACTGGACAGCTTGCATTCATTGATTCACCTGTGAATTCTGCATCATATCAAAGAGCGCGTGAAGATAAAGTGAGGCCATCTGTCCAAAAGTTGAAGTTGAACCGAAAGTGGATCTTTCACCAGGATAATGATTCTAAGCACACTAGCAAATCCACCAAGGAATGGCTCAAAAAGCAGAAATGGAGGGTTATGGAACGGCCTAGTCAAAGCCCGGATTTTAATTCCATTTTAACGTTGTCGGGGGATTTGAAACGGGCAGAACATGCCAGAAAACCCTCAAACATCTTGCAAGTGAAAGAATATTGCACCGAAGAGTGGTCAAAAATTCCAGCAAGGCGATGTCAGAGTCTGGCGGACAGTTATGCAAAACGCCTACAAGAAGTTATTTCTGCTAAAGGGGGAAATACTAGCTTCTGAGGCCAAGGGTGTACTTACTTTTCCACAGAATCTCACATCTATTGATATTTCGGTTGAATAAATAATTGAAAAAGCTCATTTTTCTTATGGTTTTGTATACGTAAGTATGGTTAAGTACTTTATTAATAGACACTGTTTCAAAGATGATCAAATGTTTGCTTGTCCAAATATGTCCCAAAGCCAACAATTTCCATAGGTGGTACTTATTTTTTCACCTGATGTGTGTGTGTGTGTGTGTGTGTGTGTGTGTATTATACACACACACATGACCATTCACAATAGCAGAAAGTGACCAAAAAAAAAAAAACTTGGCCCATTACACCACAAAAGGTCTTTGTTACTTTCAGTCTACTTGGCATCCTGTTTAAGAAAAGTGGTACTTATCTTACCAAAAAAAAATTCAATTGTGATTATGTTACCTGTCTCAGACTTTTCAGCAGCTCACTGGCCTCCTCCTGTCTCCCCTCCTTTGCCTTCAGCAGCATGTCCTGAATCATGCCAACGCGACGGTGGTACGGCGCAGGCACCCCAGGATTCTCTGGCCGCTCGCTGGAGGATGAGCGGAGCAGGAAAGAGCCCTGAGCTCGTCTCCAAACCCGCTGGAGCGGTCTGGACCCAGCCTCAGAGCCTTTGGACTGCCTAGCCCCCATCCTGCAGTGCTGAGTTCTCAGGTGTAGCTATACGCATCACGACTCCTTTTGCTGATTTGATTCTTTCTCACCATCAATGTAAACTATTGTTAATACGAATTAGTTCTGTTTGAACTTGTGCTGAATTAATTGCTTTTAGGGGCCATCTAGAAATAGGCCGCCATGTAGGCAATTTTAAAACCCAGCTGATTCATATCTACATATGTAAAAATTATTTCAATGTAAGTGATAAAAATGAAACACATTTACAATTCAAAATGGAGTAAATAATGTAAACAATAGTGTGTAAACAACACATCCTTTCAAATCGATTCGCTCTACTAACTTAAAAGAGTCGTTTAAAAAGAATCGATTCGCTCTACTCAAATAAAATGGGTAGTTTAAAAAGAATCGATTCGCTGCACTCCCTTAAAAAGAGTAGTTTCCTAAGAATCGATTCGCTCTACTCACTTAAAAGAGTAGCTTTAAAAGAATCGATTAGCTCTACTCCTTTAAAGGAGTCGTTTCAAAAGAATCGATTCGCTGAACTCACTTAAAAATAGTAACTTTAAAAGAACCGATTCGCTGTACTTACTTAAAAAGAGTAGCGTAAAAATAATCTATTCGCTTTACTAAATTAAACGAGTCGTTTAAAAAGAATCAACTCGCTCTATTGACTCGTTGAGTCGTTTCAAAAGAGTCGAATCTCTGTTATCGCTTAAAAGAGTCGTGTAAAAAGAATCGACTAGCTCTACTCATTTAAAGGAGTAGTTTCAAATGAATCTCTCTACTCACAACAGTCGTTTAAAAAGAGTCGCTTAAACAAAAAATCGATTCGCCGTACTCGCCTTAAATATCAACCGATTCACTTCCAATTTGTTGAAGGGTGGTGGTTCATTGAGCACAGGATGTACAGGTGTATTCAACGAGTATTCCTTTACTTTCTCATGTAAATAAATAAATAAATAAAAAATGACCCCAGACAACTCCATTAAAATGCCGTGGTTTGATGACAAAAATCTCCATTTTGGAAGGTTTTCAGTGATGAGTAATAATGTTTAAGAAGAACAAACCCTTCATAGGGAGGAATAAAGCAGCAAAAACAGATGGACCGCGGATATGAACGATGAGTCCAAATGTTATTCAGTTCAGTTTATCAGTTAATTCCATGAAAGAAGTCATTTCATGATAAAAAAATAAATGAATGAATAGAAAGCCGTCTTGAGTCAGACTTGAAGCTGAGGCAGAGGCAACTGACAGCTGAGAGAAATCCTGATCTGTAACGAGATACAGTATAACACCTGATGTTCACGCGACCCCGGGAGCGCGCGGAGGTAAACACACCGTCTGCCTGAGCAACTTTTACTTCCAAACAACAAAAGGAAAAAATCATTTACGACGGAAAAAACACGGTTTTTCCTCCCGAGTCTGTTGGCGTCCCCCGTTCAAAAAGGCACTGAACTAAACACGAGTATTTGCTCGAGCCTGTCTGTGCTGTTTACATCTGATACACGGTTAACACCGAGAGCGCGCGCAGCTGGTGTTCTGTGTCTCGCGCTTTCTCGGTAACTCTCTCCCTGTCAGCATGAGCCATCATCTCATTTAACCCCTCACACTGAGCTGCGTGGTTCTTAGTCAAAAACTATTCCGAGCTGCGAACTGACTGTGTGTGCATGCACAATAAACCGGAAACACCGTACAGTATTCACCCTTACTCTCAAACTTCACACTGTTATTTTACACGTGTTTTACACAATTCACGTTATGTATCACACGTTTTCATATGTGTACTTTTCACTTGTAGTGTCTCTGCTTTGATTTTGGTATTATTTATTTATTTATTTTTCACGTCATTTTTTTACACCTGATTAATTTTTCACTTGATTTTTTTTTTTTTTTTTTTTTAGATCTGATCATTCATTTTCACACGTGATTTTTTACATGATTCATTTTTCACGTGACTTTTTCATGATTAATTGGTTTTTCACGTGATTGTTACACCTGATTCAGTTTTCACGTGTTTTTTTTTTACACCTGATTCATTTATTTTCACGTGATTCTTACGCTTGATTAATTTCTTTTCAAATGTGATTCTTACATTTGATTCATTTTTGAAGGATTTTTTTACACAATTAATTAATTTTCACACGGTTCTTCCACTTGATTCATTTCACATGATTTTTTTACACCTGATTTATTTACTTTCACGTGATTTTTACACAATTCATTTATTTTCACGTAATTCTTACACCTGATTTATTTTCCACGTCTTTTTTTTTTACACAATTCGATTTTTTCATGCTATACTTACACCCGATTCGTTTTTCAATTGTAACTATACACCAGATTCATTTTTCATGTGATGTTTTACACATAGTTCATTTATTTTCAGATACGACTTTTAGTTTACACACAATTTATGTTCACGTGACTAATTTAACTGTACATGATTTTTTTTAAAAACACGATTCATTTTTATTCACATGTAGATGTTTTCACGTTCATTTTTCATACAGAACTTGTGGTTTTATTTATCACGTTTACTTGAGTTCACGTGCAGTTTCATGGCATGCACACATTACTCACATATTCGCACATGAAAATCACAGTCATCTGAAATGTGTGAGAGTTATCCAAAGGGTAGACGTTTATACACCCAGTTACCGGTTTATTATGTACAAAATTAGTCTACAGGCTATCCACAGCTTGTTACTCCTCCATCAGTGGAGAGGACCACCACATGTCCACCAACGAGTGAACGCTGTCCATAAAAACAAATTTATATTTATATATTTCGCTCATCTACACTCTCTGAGCTTTGAAATCCATGTCATGTTTTGATAACTATTTTGTCATCCACCATTTCAAATTCCATCTGGTTTCACCTCTTACAGCCCAGCTGAAGAAATACTTTTCTCCAAAACAGCCTCCTTCCCTGGAAACTCTGTGCACTATACTTCATTTTTACGACATCCACTATATTCTATCCCTAAATTCTTGCTGTCCGTCCTGGGCAGCTTTACAGTTACCCAATACAGTTCCAAGTTGCCCTGAAAAGAACTGAATTGAATCAAGTGTGTGCAAAGGATGTTTGCTCTAAACTTGTGTATTCATTTTCGGTTGTAAACCTTGTGAACTTTGCACCTTTTCCTTAAAGCTGGACCTTTGTTCTCCTGTTTATGACCGTCATACAGCGTTTTTGTTCAAGTCAAATCAGCTCATAAAATAATACATGGAAACAGAGACCTATTAATTGATAAGAAAATCCACAGGATTGGCAGTATCTCTCTCTAGGTCAAACTTCCCCCCTCATCATAGTCCTAATCCTGGTGCAAATGGTTTTAAAAATCAACCTGAGGGTGTAATATTAACGTTTAACACGTTTTCTGTTCTGCGGAAGGCATACAGAGGATGTTTTATGGCAAGTACTTGGATGTGAAGATTTTTTGTCGTTTGTCTCCACCTGTTGACCAACCATGAATTCATTCAACCCAGCTTAATGTGCAGGTTCCTCACGCATCTGTGTACTCTGTTTGTCCGCCTGGCCATAAATAAGAAACGTGAGAAAACAGTGGAGAAAACAGTAAGGATCTTGTGTCTACACACGTTCATTCGCTCATTCTCGTTCAGTTTTTGCATAGCCAGTGTACCCACTAGCAGGTGGGAGGAATCTGGAGAACCTGGAGAGCACTAACCTTAGCTCATTAATGAACCGGAGACACTGGAGTTGTCAAAAGGAGCAAAGCGACCTGTAATACAACATTTCAGAAAGAATTTGAAGTCTATGTAAGGGTGTGTTCAGAAAAGATTTAGTCAATTTGTCTGCTTGGTCCACATATCTTCCATTTCCACTGCCCTTTCTTTCAATCTCCATTTCGTGTTTCTCGCCCTCTGTGCACTTTACCTTTTATGGAGTTTTGTTGGCATCATGCAAATGAGCTGTGTCGGGAAAGTGCTTTGCACTTGATCAACATACGCAGAACTTTGGTAAATCTGATGGAAAATTTAGTTCAGTTTGGTTTTATACAGGGCACATGGTGGCTTGGTGGTTAGCACGTTCGCCTCACGGGTCGAGGGTTCGATTCCCGCCAGGGCCGTGTGTGTGCGGAGTTTGCATGTTCTCCCTGTGCTGCGGGGGTTTCCTCCCCCAGTCCAAAGACAAGCATGGTAGGTTGATTGGCATGTCTAAAGTGTCCGTAGTGTATGAATGGGTGTGTGAGTGTGTATGTGATTGTGCCCTGTGATGGACTGGCACCCTGTCCAGGGTGTACCCCGCCTTGTGCCCGATTCTCCCTGGGATAGGCTCCAGGTTCCCCCTGACCCTGAAAAGGAGTATGCGGTTGAAGATGGATGGATGGATGGATGGTTTTATACAAACATTTACACACAACTTTACTAAAACATTGATAAATAAGCCCCGGCATATCTAAACTTAATATCCCATGATTAGTTTAAGTGGTAGAGAAACATGTACACATTTCTTACTATTGATATTTTAAGTAATTCTAATATTCTTATTTTCTTGAAGCCTGGAGTTGACTGCAATGCCTTCAAATGAAAGGTGACATGTCCGAACTCATGGTCCTTGTTTTGTTTTGTATCTAATATCTTATGGACTACTGACAAAAAAAAAAAAAATGAAATCAATGTCCAAGTGAAAGACTTACAGTTGATATTCATAAACAGTAACACTGAAATAAATGTGTGAGGTGTTTTCACCGTTTATTAACCGGATCTTTATTTGCGTAAAGTTTTTTTTTTAAAACTTACATCCTTCGTAAAAGAACAAAACTGAACAGGAAGTGAAATTTGAGCTCAAATTTAATTTCCATCATTGTGATTAAGTACTCAGAAAAATGCATAGGTAAGAGTTTTCCCTTGTACACGCAAACAACTGTTACTGCAACTCCCCGTGATGTACAGACACATCCGGAAGATATCATAGCGTAACATCTTACACATACACACGCACTCTCACGACCTTGAACAAAGATCTGCTCACATTCATGGGGAAGACAGAAATCAGACATTCAGAAAAGAATATCAAACACACAACATGTAAAATTCACCAATACCCCAGTGAGGGAACTGTGATATCATGAAGTGCACTCAGAATTTACCCGAATAACAATTATTGACACGGGAGACAGACTGTAAACATTTTGGATTAGTCACATTTCTCTCTCATTCATTCTCACGCCAAATACGACGGGCTTCAAACATTCGAACAGAAAACGGCTTCCAGAAACACACCAACATGTTTATATGAAAATATTTTCACTGCGCGTAATGATTCCGGTTCTGTATTTTTATTATTTCTGTGAGAAATCCCGGTTGTGTGGCACAATAACATCATTGTTTTCGTCACCTCACACAGAACACACACACACCCCTATTACACACTATTACTCAATCATGCAAACGTCTGGTCATCTTTTATCCTAAATATCTACAGAGTTTAAATCCAAAACAAACCTTAAGTAAGCTCATCCTGCTAAGCAAAACCTTCTGTAGGTCTAGGTCGTATTGAAAACTGTTTTGCTAGGGGCAAGAGTACCGGATTTATATAGGAGCTTCAAAAATGTTAATAAAATGTGATAATCATACAGCCATACTGGCTCACACCAATGGATGTCGAATCACTCAAACAAGTAGTCTAGGAGAACACCACATCCTGTACATGTTCGCGTTTCCTCTGCTCGAATACACCCCCTTCAACTCTGTTAACCGTATTTAAACAGGCTTGGACACTCGGCTGTAGAGCGAGCTCTTTATAGATCTGGTCTTCCACCAAGAAGTCACTGTTCTCCATCTTCACATTCACACGCTCGTGTCTTGGTTGAGTCTTGTACTGGTGTCTGGACCATGATGCTTGGTGATGGAGGGGTCAGTGTCAGGCTCTGAATTTCTGCCAAGCGTGAACGAGTGACATCAGGAAGAAGCTGAATTCAGCGTCGCTGTGAGTTGAATCAAGTGTGATAGAATGGGGAAAATACTGAAAATGTACAGAACGGGGGGGTTCTCCAGAGTACTGACGCTTTTGACGAGCATAAATTACCATATAGGATTTCATTCATTGTTTGTATTGTGGTTATATTTTCAAACACAAACATACTGCATGATGGCACAAATTACGACTGATCCGTCAGAAAAAGCCAGCATCAAATAGCAAGCCTTTTCATCACGTACGCGATTCAAAACTTTCATCCTAAGGACTGGAGACAGACGCGTGTCCCATATATACACAAACTGCATCCGCTCTCCAAGCCTGCGAGTCTCTGTGACTGAAAACGCTCCTGTGTTGGAAATGAAGCCTACAGGAAGACGGATGAGAAATTCGACGATAAACTACACTGAAACGCTGGGAAAGAAGAAAACTGCTCTAGTTCCATCAGTTCAGTAAACTGGATAAGGAAAATGTCCAATGAAACAAAGGACGCAAGATTACAAGGAAGGGAGCTGGAAAAAGAAGATGGACAAAGTAAGACCCATGTTTGCTTGAATATGAAATGCAAATGACACCTCTTTAATTTAACATCCATCAAAAGCTTGGGACTGAAGATGTTTTGTTAGTGCAAAGAGTTGTAATTTTTTTTTTTTTTTTTTAACCCCCACCCCCCACCAAAAGAAACTGTGCATAATGTATACGTCTCACAATGATGTGATTTGTTATTATATAACATCTCTATAGTTAAGTGATGGGATACAGTATTGAACGAGTGACAGTGTGAGCCAATCAGTCTCAAGAAAAGTCCAGGTTTACTTGAAGGATTGGGATGACTAGATGATCCTTCAATCATGATCCGAGATCAGATTTTATCCTCCGAGTCGGGGTTTAAATGCGGGATGGACAGCAGTTTGTTCAGCCTCTCTACCAGTTGTATCCTGCAGGGGGAGACTTGTCATCTTTGTTGCTCTCCAGGGAGAACGGAGGGATGCGCACGTCGAAGTGTGAGCCGTCAGTCCGCTCGATCCGGAACGTCCCCCTGTGGTGAAAAATGACAGTTATAAACCTAAATGTGCTTTATACACACAAAACACACACCGATGAAATTCACTTATTTAAATGTAAACACAAATCTGTGGCCTTGGTGATATGAGGTATAAAAATACAGGAAGCAAGTCAAATCAAAACATAAATGAAAAAATAACCCGGTCATATTTTTTTTAAATGACATTTGTTCAGATATCTTTACCTGGAAAAATGGATGCAACAAGATGCGGAGCTAAACAACGCGATATGATATACACAGTTCTCTAAACTAATCTCTTAAGCTGGATTTCTAGCTTTCAGCATCTGAGGCGAAAACTGTAAACACCTGAAGGTGATTGATATCTCTGAGCAAAGTCTTACAAAAATAAGAATAATTCTCTACTTTCTAATACACTATCAGTGTATCTCTATTAGTCAAATAAAAATTTTTAAAAAGTTTCTCTCAAGAGTGTGATTCACATTTACACTGAGCAGGATTCACAACAGAAATGAGAAAGAATTGAAATTGAAAAAAAAACACACTTTATTAGTTTCAAAATAAAAACAGTGTCTTCGGTATGAATCGTGTTAACATGCTGATTATGTCCAAATGACATCATCTAGTAAACAGTCAACAAAATTCATTAAGCAGTTACTATAGAAACAATGAGGTAATAGAGGAGAGTGTTAATATAAACCTGTGCTTTGTGACCAGCATTACCGTCAGAGCTGCTGTTACATCAAATGAAATCAACACCTGACCAATCAGAATCGAGAGTGCCACGGTATAGAATGTATAAAAAGTTATCCAATTCCACTGCACTAATTTGATTGGACAAGCGGCGTTCCAATAGCGCTTATATTTGATATAACTGCACTGGGGCTTTTCACTGTGTGCATCACTCCGCTCTTCTGCATTCGCTAGATAAAATCAGTTCTAACGACAGTTCAAGCATTTACTACAGTAAAGTTAGCAACGTCATCAGTCGACATGGTAAATTATACATTTTTCATGATTATAAGTTTTATCTTATGAAAGGTTATGAAATCTCATCAGATGAAGTAGAATTTCACTGAAAACACAATTAACGGGAATGTACAAATCAGTGTGAGCTAAGCCAGTTAGCTGACTGGCTATAAAGTGAGTCTAGCTTCTTTTGGATACATTTCTTCTAGCAGCGCAGAAATAAACAAAACATTTGGCCATGTTTTGTGAAATGCCACTTACTGACTTACTTACTTACTGACTTATTATTATTATTATTATTATTATTGCTGTTTCTTGTTTATATAACTAATAAACAAAAGCAATATCGCAGTTACAATTATGCGGTTATACCGAATATCAAGACGGCTGTTATTAGCTACGGCCGAATCACAGCTGTGTGATTTTTCCGTTTTTACCACACTCTAGCTTGTGTGATATTGCTTGATTAAAATCTAATCAAGACTGAAATAGTCTCAGAGTAGCCCTGCATTCACACCGGCCAGCAAAAGGTGACCTTTGAATTGAGATTTTCTACATTTCATGCAAATTAGTTAAAATGCTGTAAAGCAACAAACTCGAAAGGATCGGCTGTAAATTCAGTCCCCCCTCAACAGTGTTTAGCACAGAACAATGGAAGAGACAAACCTAAAGTGATCAAAAAGTCCCTACAATATACTGAATGCGTTAGATGTGAATCAGCAAGAACTGATCTTAGATCAACACATCCTGTTTATATTGTTCCATAATCAACTCGCATTCAGTAAACGCACAATACTACACAGATCAGCCAGAACATTAAAACCACCTGCCTAATATTGTCTAGGTCCCCAATGTGCCACCAAAAAAAGCTCTGACCCGTCGAGGCATGGACTCCACAAGACCTCTGAAGATGTACTGTGGTATCTGGCACCAAGACGTTACCAGCAGATCCTTTAAAACTCCTGTAAATTGCAAAGTGGAGTCTCCATGGATCGGATTGCCCGAGGATTGTCCAGCACATCCCACAGATGCACGATGGCACCGATATCATAGCCAGCATGACCCTGTTGCCGCTTCACTGGTTGTCCTTCCTTGGACCACTTTTGCTAGGTATTAACCACTGCATATTCACCCCACAAGACTTGACGTTTTGGAGATGCTTCGATGCAGTCATCTAGCCATCACAATTTAGTCGTTGTCAAAGTTGCTAAGATCTTTACGCGCGCACATTTTTCCTGCTTCCAACACATCAACTTCGAGAACAGACTGTTCACTTGCTGCCTAATATATCCCACTTCTTGGCAGGTGCCATTGTAACGAGATAATCAATGTTATTCACTTCACCTGTGGTTTTAATGTTATGGCTGATCAGTGTATAATGCAAAAAAAACAAAACAAAATATTTGTCTTAAAACACTGACAGTTTTCACGAAGACTATAGGACTCTGTCCATTTCTGATCATCAATCCTCCAGAACAATTGTACATCAGGAATACTGACATTCCTCCAAAATGGATCTCACTGGACAAAGCAGAAGACCCAAATAGCTTGTATTGCATTAAGAAGTCAGATGTAGCTCAATGCAAACTACATTGTGTGGGTATACGACAAGGGTGGACAAATCATAAATTTATCAGCTAGCCCACTGGGCAACTTAAAGTACACGTGCCGTTCAGTCACTGGAAACATATGACTCGGCTAAAGTGGTAGCTAACATAATATAACAACGTGGTTATATAATTTGCTAATCAATTGCATTAAATACACATTAAGAGAAACGAACAAGTTTATGATTATTATCCTCATCTAACAAAGCATCTATGAGAGGTGGTGTTCTTACTTTACATCGCACGTAAAACACATTTGAATGCGACTTTATTTTCTCCTGATGTTTAATGGCGACATGATTGCATGTTGCGCTAGCGGGAGAGTTATATGATGCTTTGTGCTGCACTTTATTTGGCTCGGTTTAAGCAGCGGTTCCACATACGCGCATGTTCCTCATTCTGTAACGCGTGCACTCTAATTAATCGCACTTATAAACACCGTTCCGCTGTCAATCTCGGCCGATGTGTGTGTTGCAGCAGGCGGTGGGACATCTTTAACGTAGCTACATCCCAAATGAAAATTTCTGTCGATAAGGAGGGGATTTTTTTTTTTCTTCTTGTTTGAATCTACTTCTGCCAGGCAATAAATAAAAAAACTAATTGCACGGACATGAAACCTGCACGTTCCAGGCGCCTGGGCTACTGATTTGTCCACCCCGATGCTAGGCAAATTTTACTGGGAACTATTAAAAAATGAAGAACATACTGTAACAGATGATCAAAATGTGCTACCTGTGACAGAACATGAGGATAAAATTGTAAACGTCAAAACATTATGACCTTAAACCTTAAAAATCATGAATATCCAACAGTAATATTCACATTCTCTGTCTTTTTTTTTTTAAACAAAATATTCAGCAACTGCCTGTGTATTTGCCAGGGAGCAGGATTACACGCCTGACAAGGGTCTTAGAGGTCGAATTAGAGAATTTAAAAAAATACAAAAAAAAAAAAAAACCCCACACCAAAAAAAAAAAAAAAAAAAAAAAATGCAGTATTTAAAGCAAAAAAACAAAACAGAGAGGGCATAGGCAGTGAGGCCTGTAGTGAAGGATAACTACAAGATACATAAAATGGTGCACACTCAGGCAGGATTACAGGAACTACAACAGGACAGAGAATGTGGTGGTGTGTGTATCGCAGACTAGTCTGGGTCAGAAGAGGAAGGAGTAAGGGCTGTCCTTGTGCCCGTGGCTGGCCAGAGAGAAGGAAGGGATAGGCACGTCGAACATGCTGCCACTGGGCCTCTGGAAGGTGAACATCCCCCTATGGAAGGTGGAAACAACCAATCAACAGCTGCCTGGCAAGTGGGAACAAACGGGACAAAGCCAGATCATCATCTGACCGGCGCAATCTTTTTACTCTCCCTCCACACGAGTCTTTATATGTTGTTACAGATGTATGAATGAATCTGTATGCATGTGTGCTTGGGAATACAGTAGAGTGCATAACTTTTAGGCAAATTTTAAAACAAAATTCCCCATTTTATTCTTTTCAAAACAGGTTACATTCAGCAGCATTTTGAATTCAAAGCTGGTGACTCCAACTTCCACAAATGAAAGCTAACCGACAAACCTTTCAAAAGTAATTGTACATCAATTCAATGCTGACATTTTACCAAGCACCAATCTATAGTCGATATAGTCAAATTGTTCTACGATTTAAAATCAGACATTTCGTCCATATGCAGCTTTGGACATTTTCAAGACATCGTGCGCACATTTAGATAGTAATTACGTCTCGTTTTATGTTTCGACGCTTTGTAGTAACATTTTGTTTTAGCCCTGCCCCCTAAGCTCTCTGCAGCCAACCACTTGGCCACGCCCCCTGAGCTCTGTGGATACATCTGCTTAGATCGCACTCCTCAAAACGTAACGAAATCGAGTTGTTTAAAAATGCACAACTGCGATTCGTAATCAACCTGAGCACTGCACATCTGTAAATTATGCTGTGCAGAATCTTACGTTACAATGAAAAGGCCAGATTTACAAAGATAAACATAGGATACGCAATTTCAACCGTTACGATGCCATCACTGCACTGACGTATAATTACTTTTGACAGTAACATATTTCCATAAACCTTAGGCAAAGGTGAACGCACACTCAAATAACACGAAAAACAAGCTTCACAGAAGGAACCACAAGGAAGGATCGGTGTAGAGAATTGTACCCATTCCTATATGTATACAAAAACAATGTGATGATGCAATCTACAAAATGTGATTATAAAGATGGAGATCAAGCATCAAGATGTAATTATCTGCCTTAACTGGTGTGTAGACCTCACCTGGCATATCTCAGCATATACTGACTGAAGTTACCTTTATAAAAATAAAACAACAATACGTCCATCAATACAGACTTTGTGCTTCCTATTGCTTGTGTGAGATGATTTGGTTACATGCCATCTGAAGCAAAGTTCCTGTATGGTAAAAATCTGTATCGTTTACATTAATGCAATTATTTACAGTGGTATTTACATTCTCAAGTGTTTAAAAAATGGTGGTGAATAAATAACAATGCTAATTTGATAAATGTGTGGCGGCCTGGGAGAAGAAGTGAGAAAATCGCAGTTATAGATTTCATTTGTCAATATTTTGACAGCAGGCAGCTGATTATAAAATCATGTGTTTGTATGATGATTTTTGAAAATGTAGGTTTTTATTTCTGTGTGTTTTGGCTTTCTGTCCACACAAACATGGCATTTTGGGAAGAACAAAAAAAAAAGTTTTTTTTAAAAACGACCTCCGAACCGTCTACAAACTGTTTTCACAGGTTTCGTGCAGATGGAAATGGTTCTTAAAATGCCGATGTCACAGCGTCAACCTGTGCATGCCCGTTGTGGTTTTTATGAATGTGTTAGTACTCTGCTGTTTCTATTATTCCTTATTTTTTATAAAATTGTTGCAATTTAATTTTCGCTTTTATTTTACTGTTACACTTTTTCATTTTAGAACTGCATTTCGCCTCTTTTCCTCTCGATACGCATGATCTTAACATTATACTCGAGACATTTAACAAGTTTGTGACATGCCAGCCATCACCGGGCTGGCCTGCTCAAGTCAATCCATTTTTTTTTTTTTTTTGCGATTTTCATCTGGACGAAGTTATTTTCGAAAACTATTCACGTGGACAGGAATTACTGTTTTAAACAACAAGGTAAAAAGTAAGGGCCTCATTCATCAAGCTGAAAATGACCGGAGTTATGCATAAATTATTCGTACAAGCGTTTACACTATAGAATTCAGTATTAACGAAAATCCAGTAAATCCAGAAAAACGTTCATATTTTACTCATGCTCCCGTGTGTGCACGTTTACTCATAAGGCTGCAAACTAACGTAAACCTCGACTTGATTTACTCCGAATCATATCATCTGTACGGATTACTGCATTTTTATATACATGGAATATACTGTCGAGTTTAAATTGCTTCAAATCACCCTTATCCAGAGAGACTTATAGAAATGATTTGGGGTCTCTATCAAAAACACATCCTCATGGGGACTAAGAGTACCATCGAGAAGGTTTAAATGTCTCAACTTTAAGGGTTTATATATATATATATATAAAATTAAATATTTTTATTAGCAGTAATTCAAAATCATTTCCACATTTGTTTTTCAGGCTTTACCTTGATCAACAGTTTTGTGCTGCCGGCTGTCTATGTACTTTTACGTATTGTAATTTTTATAGTAATGATTTTTGGATCATTACACGCCAGTGAGCTGTGTCATGCACGTTTGGTAATTTACAGGTGATTGGCGTTCATCAACATCACACGCAATACCAAGAAAATCAGCGTTTTGTTTGGTTTATGCAAACATTTACGCCCAAACATACCGATAAATGAGGCCCTGTGTTTTTACAAACATCCACAAAGAAGTCAATTCCGTCTGTATTCTGAAGATTATGTTCATTTTGCTACGACATGTGACTCAACAACGTGATCAAAGCATGAAATATATTCACGCTTTCTTAAAGTAGTGATGTTAAAGCGTGTTACAGGCAGAAAAACACAATTTCGGTTAAAACGTGATTGTTTTTTCTTGTTTGCCGGAATTCAGTCACACCGATATCCGACATATATTATAATTGTATATAATAAAGTAATTATACACAATAAAATTACTATTATCTAGCATCTACCTGGAAAATATAGATTTTTTTGCCATTTGTACATTTATAAAACTACATGTAATATTAATTGGTGTATTGATTGGCTCTTAGTTAATGAGTTGTTAATGGGTGCTTGGTTATTGGTTAAATTGTTTTTCTTATTATAATGTGTTATAATGTATATACCACAAATATAACTCCAACTTAGTTTCACAGCATGACATTAAATACAGCTCAAGATAACCAGTAAAACCTTAAGATAAATTAAAAGGAAATCATGTGTTAGACTCGTAAGAACATGCTAGTTTTAAACAAAGACTTGCACTCTGCATTGCTGTGTTATACTGGGAAACAAAAACGACCTCAAGCTCCTAGTTAAGGGAGTTTTGAAGTGTTTAAAATGTTGTTTCTGATCGTTCCTGGACGTTCTGCTGAGTGTTTAACATTCAACACGTACAAGCTTGGTGCTGATCTAGAATTTGCAAAGTGCTGGGAGGTTTTAAAGTCAAGTGCAGGAGAGAGAGTGCTAGAGATTAAAACTAGTCTGAAGTTTAGGAACAGACTCACTGATGGATCATAAAGAAATACTTTACCAAAAAAAAAATAGTGACACGAGGCATGATGGGGCCCAGTTAATGTGAACTCGTGCACTTTTTATTTATTTTTTTTAAGTTGCTGTAGGTAACATTTAAACCTAGTCGAGCCTAAAACATGAGCTCAGATCTAGATTCAACTCTCTTAAAGCAAAAAACGACATAAAATATGTTAAACGCTGCTCACTGATATACCTTAAGGATGCAAGTAAATTTGTTAAGTTAGATTTTTCAATTCCAAATAACATTGCATGCTTTATTTGGTGACTTGAAAGCAAGCGAGGAAATCCACGCTAATTGGTGAACATCATGGGAGGAAACTGAAAAAGAGCTCCGATTGGCATCATTTAATTACAGGAATAATATACTAATGGTATGAAGAGTGTTTGGTGTTATTTTATAAACTTTATCCTTCCCATACATGTATGAAAGCTACAGCGAGATGGGAGGAGCGATGGCAGAGAGAACCGTAACACCCCTAATCTTCAGCATTGTTCAACTGCTAAAAAGATGGATATAAATAAATAATAAAATAAAAGAGCCTGCATGTAGTTTGAGTATAGTATTGACTATATGCTCTTGTTGAGAGGTGGAGTTTATGTCTTATTAATAGTTTTTCGAAATCTAAATTACACTATTTGACATTTGTCTTTTAAAAAAAAGTGTATTTGTAAAAGGTTTAAGGTTTGCAGATTTGTTTCTCACAAATTGTTATTATTAATAATAATAATAATAATAATAATAATAATAAAAGGAATAATAATAATGCATTGATTAATGCACACGGGGGCAAAATAGAGCTGAAGTTAGAGCGCAGTTAAATAATGGGACAGGGACATGTTGTTGAAGATGCAGGACAGGAGGACAGCCTGAGCTTGGCAAGGGTTTGGATAAGCACACCAGGGCAAGGCTCTGGGCTCTGAGCTCTTAAGCCAGCGAGGAGAAGGGGCCAGGCAGGAAGCTGTTGGGCATATCGTCCTTCTTGCTTTCGAGAGAGAAGGGAGGGATGCGCACATCGAAGAATGTGCCGTTGTGCCTCTCGAACCGGTAGGAGCCCCTAGAGGGGGCAGAGACACAAGAGGACGCACAGTCAGAGACCCAGCGCCTCGGCCCCCAGTGGCTCGGCCACTCGATTATAAACATGATCAGCAGATACACATTCGGTAGCAAACCATGACCTGATAGAGACACACATTATTCAAAAACACGGACCTTCAACTACAACTGGTTTAAAATACGTACAACACACGTCCATTCAAAAGAGATCTACACATTAAATACACCAAATCCATTCATTCACTGCATGTGAATGAATAAAATATCCAATTAAGAGGCTATGGCAGCAATCCAAATTCATGCAGGGCCGGCCCTCTTTGGCCCACCTTATTATAGATGCAGCATCTCTGGTCTGGGCCACAGAACCATTGTCCCGATACACACACACTCATTTATACACACACACACACACAGTTTGCCAATGAGCATATACGCTAACAACAGGCCTTTTGGAATAATGTGCCCTGGACAAACGAATCAAAGATAGAGTTGTTTGGCCGCAATAACAGCAGACATGTCTGGCGCAGACCAAAGACAGCTTTTCAGGAGAAGCACCTCATACCAACTGTGAAGCATGGTGCTGGAAATGTTATGGTTTGGGGTTGCGTCGCTGCCTCAGGGACTGGACAGCTTGCATTCATTGATTCAACTATGAATTCTGCATCATATCAAAGAGTGCTTGAAGATAATATGAGGCCATCTGTCTGAAAGCTGAACCAAAAGTGGACCTTTCAACAGGATAATGATCCTAAGCACACTAGCAAATCCACCAAGGAATGGCTCAAAAAGAAGAAATGGAGGGTTATGGAATGGCCTAGTCAAAGCCCGGATTTGAATCCCATTGAAATGTTGTGGGGGGATTTGAAATGGGCAGAACATGCCAGAAAACCCTCAAACATCTTGCAACTGAAAGAATATTGCACGGAAGAGTGGTCCAAAATTCCAGCGATCCTGGTGGACAATTATGCAAAACACCTACAAGATGTTGTTTTTGCTAAAGGGGGCAATACTAGCTTCTGTGGCCAAGGGTGTACTTACTTTTTCCACAGAAGAATATCACATGTATTGATATTTCTGTTAAATAAATGATTGAAAAAGCTCATTTTCCTTTTCAGTTTGTTCAAGTACATCAGCTTATTCATAGGCACTGTTTCAAAGATGATCAAATGTTTGCTTGTCCCAATGTGTCAATTTCCATGGGGTGTACTTACTTTTTCACATGACTGTATATATACACTAGTTTTCCTCATCATGCATTCTAAAGTATATGTGGATGACTTGACATTTTGCATGTGAATGTAACACTCACCACATGTGTCCGCTGGGGGCCTGTAGTGAGACGTGACTGCTGTACTGGAACGCTGGCTGCTCTTTGGACAATACAGGCTCCTATCACACACACACACACACACACACACACACACACACACACACACACAGAGAGAGATTAAGTTATGTACTTTATTTATGTATTCTTTGCAGCAGAACAAAACTGATCAGTTTCTAACGATGTAATGTTTAATCAAGAATGAAAGTAATACAAACAACACCAACAGATCATTTTTGTTTCTAAACAATAAAACACACCTGTAATGGTGAGTCTGTACATGATCACCTGACAAAACATTTTATTCTCTGAGTGAGCATTATATAATAACCTGGCAGCTCATGGAGGCAGCTCAGAGTGAGAATAGCTGTGATCCTGCTAGGGGAAAAGTTACTGGGTAAAAGGTGAAGATCTATAAAAGGGAAAATCACTGCAATTCATTTTTCTCTGTATTATTAACCTCTGAACTGTGCTTGGAGACAGCCTTGACACCTCACAGGTTATTATTAATCCCAAATAATACAATTACTAATATATTTTTTTAATTTTCTGATTTTTAAACCCTTATTTGTAATGGAACATTAAGCCATTTTACGTCAATTAGAAATGGTTGATGGTTTCCAAACAAACATGTGAACACCGCAACACAATGAGCTTTCTGAAGCATGTTTCTAACTACATGGAAGATGACATCATTGTGATGGACTGGCATTACCATAAAGTTGCACTCCCCTTTCACTTGCCTCGCTTTGCTAAATCTGTTGAACCAGTCATCTCTTCCTGTGCCCCATACTATGTGAATTTCAAATCCTCAAGCAACAGATCAGCACAGGAGGCAAATATTTTAAAATAAACTGCAAGTTTGATCCTGCACTTGCATACATTACAGAGATTGCACACACCCCATTGCACACATATTACCTCTTCTCTGGACTACATTTCAGTAGTTCTTTTTGGCAAGGGGGGGGATTCCCCCCCCTTTACTCCCTAATTTGGTCTTGGCCAAATACCACCAAACATCCAGCTCAGATCTTACGACAGATACACAGCTATCAGCTGAAGAGGGTGAAGGCTAACATGTGCTTCTTTCCAAACACATAAAGCCAGCCAAGTGCATCTTTCCTAACTGCTGCACATGCTGCAATGCAAAGTGGCATACCTTATCTCACAGCCACCCATGATTAACTAGTGTCCCTGTGATTGACAGGAGAGACAGAGAGAGAGACAGAGAGAGACAGAGAGAGAGAGAGAGAGAGAGAGAGAGAGAGAGAGAGTGAGTATGACACTCTCCCACACAGAGAGTACAGCCAATTTTGCTCCCTTGGCTTCCAGCCACCGATGGCTACCAATCCTCGGGATTGGTGAGAAGTCGTGAGCTCCCGGCGATGTGTCGGCGAAAGATTTTTAGTCTTTCATTTCAGATACTCACCCGGCCCACCACTCCTCGGCCTCTGACTGTCTCCAGCGTTCCTGACAGGCTGAAGATCCTCCAGTGTCGTTCTCTCAGCTGCACCACCTCGCTGCCCATGTTCTCTAGACGGATGCAGTAACGCCACTGGTTCACAAAGCACACGCATATGGCATTGATAAACACAAATGCAAAACATATAAAGAACTGAGTTCTTAATAGTTTGGTGAATTTGGTGTAGAATAACTTTAGATAATCACAGCATTTAACTTACCCAGTAAACATGTGAATTCTGTGCTTCCTGTCAGATTCAAAAAAATAAAAAAAATTTTTAAAAAAGAGCTTTAGCAATAGCAAGAAATTAAAAACTTTTACTCATAAGCACATCGCTAAAGAGATGCAGGAACACGAAGATTTCAGATGCTGCTGATGAAACTGCTGTGTGTTCGCACTGCTTTAAAGTGCACCTATTATGGTTTTGAAGTGTGTCAAATTTTGTTTTAAAGGTCTCATACAGTAGATTTACATGAATCCAAGGTCAAAAACAGTTTAATGTGCTCATAATTTAAATTGCAGCATTACATTTACCACCCCCCGTCACAAACGACTCATTCAACGATCCGTTCTAAAGGATTCATTCTAAACTCCTCCTTTCAGAGAGCATTCTCTGCTCTGACTGGTCAGATGATCCAGTCTGTTGTGATTGGTCTGTGACTGATCACACACTGTCAGTGTGTGTCGAAAAGGAAACGCCCACTACCATAACGAGTTTCAGCTCCATCTGTCAGCGAGCAGTCGATGAAGACCAGAGGCGAGGCTTTTGTTACAAACCTACGTCGGTTAGTACAGGAAGTGAGTCTGGAATTACTAACAACTCGTTTCAGCTGTTCAGAATCGATTCCTTCAATTTGGGAGTCGATAACTCAGTTTGTCGTGCTCTTTGATTTCTGAATATTTGCAGATGTTTTTACATTCCCAAACAGCTCTAAAACACTCTATGAAAGGTAATATTTGAAAAACCATAAGAGGTGCACTTTAACACTTTCACCAACAAGCCAAATCAGTTATGACAACTGAACTATACACTTTTCATAAACATTGATAAAGTATATTTTAGTGAGCACCGTCCTACCCTCATGCCCATGTAGAACGGGATGACGGTCACTCGGATATTCTCCGTAGTCTCTCTGTGGACATCGGACAACTCCAGCCACGGATGGTTCTTTTCCTGCCATGCACACAGTGTGTCTCTCGCTACAAATGGAGGCACTAACAGAACAAACAAACAAAAACGCAGGGGGAAGTTAGACAACAAATTTAAAATAACAATAAAATTTGGTTAATTATTACACATCTAGACAAATGCTAGAGATGATACAGTACTGTAGTTTTCACACTGGGCATGTTTACTGCGGTCCAAATCCAAGTGCAATTGTTCCCGATGCCCCCACAGGGTTGGTCTGGCTTCAGACTCACTTGATTCCAACAAACCCAGGTGCATTTGCATTCATCTTACATCAGCACAGACACGCATGGAGAACACAACACGACTCACCACATGTTATGTTTTTTAAAAATATTATTTTAGTGCTATTATGCGTAGCAGTGGACCTCTTCTGTATCCCACAAACTCCCCTGCCACTCATGGTACAGGTGTGTTGTGGAAACGAATGACATCGTCATCAGCTAAAACACATACGCAGGTTATTTTACTTCCTGAACAAGTGCGGACCCGAGTACGAGTTGCGTTCACTTTCACGGGCATCGGGGCTCAGTTCCAGTGCAACCGAAATCAGACCACGTCCTACAGGTAGTCTGGGGTTTGGTACCGCGGTGCCCCTTCCCGGTCCTCATGACCGCTTTCACATTACCAATTTTTCATGCCAACCATGCTCTGTTTCAGATTATCTACCAGTGTGAAAGCCCTCTTAGGCACCCTATTTTGTTTTAGTACATACATTGTTATAGATTTTTGTATTTTATGACTTCTACATTATCGAGTCAGTACAAAAACATTTTCGATTTCCAAGCATTAGTTTTCAAGCACAAATTTAAATGTTTGCATGTCAGTAAAGAAAGCAGCAGATTACATAAGAGATCACTCTTCAGACAAAAAAACAAACAAGCAAAAAAAAAAAAAAAAAAAAAAAAAAAAAAAAAAAAAAAAAACAACACACAATGAATTCTTTAGTGGGGGTTTTTATGTAGAAACATTTCATTATTTTTGAAGATATTTTCAGCATTTATTTGCACATGACTTTTGCACAGTACTGTATATCCACAATATAATATGATATTTAATAGATAATAAAATATATAGAAGAATAGAATGTATTAAAACAGATCTGGGTGTAGTCATAGCCGTAGACGTCACGTGACATTACAACGACTTGCTATAAGGATATGGCAAATTTAGCAAACATCCTAAATGACTACATTCCTGTAAATTAATTCTTAAGAAATCCCTTATTTATATAGTATCTGACTGTAATTTAACAAGTTCAAAGGGCTTTCAGGGACAAAAACAAGATTCTCAAAATAGACAATGAAAATGATTTTGAACTGTAATGACATGGTGAATACCTTTAGACGGGTTGAACATGAGGAACCTCTCAAACAGCTCGTGCTGAATGGGCACCTGATCTGTAGAATTATATGGCAGAATATCCTCATGGCTCACATAGTCTAGACCTAGACAAAGGGATACATAGGGATTTAACGCAGGCTAATCACAAAGACATGGCGCTCACAGCATTGCCTGAACGGTGGGTTCATATTATTATTCTTAATGAAAAACACAACAACAACAAAACAGTACAATGACAAACTCGCTTATATTAAACATAGAACTTCCGAAACCAAATTTCCCCCATCGTCGTGTCAGTCAGCTCGCCTCACTCTCGTCGCGTGATAAATGAAATCTGATCGGTGCTGTGACTCTGACTCGCTCGGCTCATGCTGAACTGAGCAGACGCGTTCGGGTTTTTAATTGTAGCGTCCGTTCTCTAACTGAACTAAATAATTTGTATTACTATCAAAAAGAAAATGACAGTGGGGGCGGTGCCACGGTGGGCAAGTGATGTAATCGGTGTGCGGCCGAACACCGTGTAACACTGACCATCGCAGCAAGCCTACTGTATGTACTACACAATGTTTACAATTACACTACTGTTGAATTCTTGAATCTGATCAGTCAGAAGGTGCTGGCTGTAATTCAAATGTTAATGCGCTCAGTCTAATATATGATTGTTTCTATAGTAACTATAATAAACAAATATTATTGTTTATATAAGTCAATCACAGGGTCTTGTATGGCAGACGCTCCACATGATCTAAGCCTAATTATAAATACATTAGAAGATTGGAATAGACAGAAGAGACAGGTCTTCAAATCACTGATATGGTGAATCGTTCTGTAAGGAGCTGTTTATTTAACATGTATGGAAGGAGTCTCCGGTGTCGGTGCTTTGTAGCAGTTTTCCGACATGAGAAGGTTCTTGGTAACAACAAGCTGTCTTACTGAGGGAACGACTATTTATAGCTGCTGTTACTCAAGTGAAAACAACAAGTATTATGCAACATTAAATGTGTATATATAAACATAGAAAGTAAAACACAGATACTAGTCCAGGCTCTTGTAATCTCAAAACTGGACTACTGCAACTCACTACTTTTGGGCCACCCAGCCAGCTCCATCAAACCCCTTCAGATGATTCAGAATGCTGCAGCACGCCTCGTCTTCAACCAGCCCAAGAGAACCCATGTCACACCCCTCTTCATCTCCCTCCACTGGCTTCCTGTAGCTGCCCACATCTAATTCAAGGCCTTGATGCTCACCTACATGACCTTGTCTGGAACAGCACCCTCCTACCTCAACTTTCTCCTGAAAGTTTACGTTCCCTCACGCGATCTGCGATCGATTAGCGACAGACGTTTAGTAGTTCCCACCCAGCGTGGCGCAAGGTCCCTTTCCAGAACCTTCACACTAACTGTTCCTCAGTGGTGGAATGAACTTCCAACCTCAATCCGGACGGCAGAATCTCTCACCATCTTCAAAAAACAGCTAAAGACCCGCCTCATCTGTGGACACCTAACCAACCCATCAAAAAAATAAATAAATAAAATTTTTTGCACTTACACCTCTACTCTGCGCACTTTGCTTCTTCTGGAACTCAATTAATGGATCTTGTATGGTAGCACTACTTGTATTGTTCTCTGCTTGATATATCACTTTGCTTGTATTTTTCTCATTTGTAAGTCACTTTGGATAAAAGCATCTGCTAAATGAATAAATGTAAAACAGACTTCAGGCAATGTTGTTATTGGAAAATAAATGGAAACTAATCTTCGGGATGGTAAAAGTAGCTCCACTTGTGTTTTACTCCTTATAGAATATGCGCTTTAACCGAGGGTCAGTTGTTATCGAGAACAACTGTTGCTTTATTGGGCTGCACAAGGAAGGTTGACATGCTCACCTGGAATAGCATACAGAGCCCTGCTGTCGTCATGATTGGCTAGAAACGTGACGGCTTCTGTCTGTGATCTCTGTGACTGTCAACAGAAACACATTTCATTAAAATCACCATTAGCTTAACTGACCTACAAAGTATTCATGTGGAAGTGAAACTCCTCCGAACATCAATATGACTGAAACCCTAAATGCTTGACTGTAATGGAATGCACTAATGCTGTGGTTTTCAGTCCTGGGGACTTGCAGCACTGCACATTTTGTACGTCTCTCATATCTGACACAATCAGCTGAATCTCTCTCCTAAGGAGCTGATGATCTGAATCAGGTGTTAAACAAAGGAGACATATGTACATGATGTGTGTACTTACTATGTGTGGACAGTCTCTGGTGTCAATGAGGACTTGATAGTATGTGTGTGTTTTTCCCTTCACCTCCTTTGACCCATGGGCTCCTGGAGTCTCTGGCTTACTGCAGGAAAACAACACAATCTCTTTCAAGTAATATTGGGTACACACAGTGAAAATGACATTTGTTCTCAAACCACAGCTGATGTTTGAGCTTCATGATTTGCGCTTATGATGTCAGCTTGGACATTCATGATTATAGGGGACGAAAACAATGGTCCTATTGCCATGCTGCTTATTATAGGCTTCAACAGAGAAAAAATAGAAAGGGGGGGGGGGGGGGGGGGGGGGCATTAATCAGATTTTGCATTTGCCCTCCTAATTTTAATATAAACCTATGAATCTGAATGCAACGTTCAAGTCATACTCAGGAGACATTTTCCTCAAAGAACAAATACAACAAGTACAGGCAGTGTGTGAGACATTTTGCTCAAAACCGATCAGAAATGGTGTTCACCTGTCAGATACTGGAGGGGCGACGTCACGGTCGTAAAGTCGAGCGTGCCAGGGGAACAGGACGATGCCTCTGTACCCAAACACACTGTGCAGGAACAACTGGAACAAACACACACACAACCTTTATCAAAACTAAGGCTGGACCTAATAAATTATTTGAAAATCAATTGCTCTATCGGTTATTTTTTAGTAATCACCTGCTTTTTAAAAATACACTCAATATCATAAATATTCATTTGAAATCTTTCTGTCCAGCATTTCAATTAACTAATGCTACTTGAGAACTCTTGACTAGGCTTAATTAAATAAGATAATAAATACAATATAGTATTACTGATATTATCAGACAAGAATTTTGTGAAATACTCACACTGACCATTTTTTTTTTCAAAAAAGAAACCCAAGTAAGTAATCCAATATAAGATTACATTATCCTGTACATTTCTTATTGCGTCCGCACACTTTTTTTGCACCTATATTTCCAATCAATAATCCAGTGGTCCATTAGGCGAGGGTCTTACCTGTATTTCAAAGCCCTGATTCTGTTTAATTCTGATGAGTCAAATTCAAAATAAAGGCCATTATCCACTGGCTGTCTCACTAAACGAGACACTCGGATGCTAAATTCATTTTGCGCAAAATGAATCATTTCCGGCATGTGGAATCGACTCCCAAGGTTTGGGGTTGAATCTTAGTTCTCAGTACCTAGAATCAGGGAATCGACTCCTTTGATAGCGACATGATAACTTTACACACACTACAGTATATATTAAAAATATACTGTGTACATTAAGAAAATGAAACTAACATTTATTAAATAGTTTACCTGCTTAAACGTTACTTGATTCAAACAGATTCGCTACTTGTGTGTTTCTGGTGATGCTACTCAAGTATGTGTAAACATCCCAAAGGATGTGTAAACCCTTACCTGTCCTGTTTCATATTTGCCGTTCTGCTTTGGTGCTTCAAACACTCCCACAGTCTCTAGCACCTTCCCTTCTGCCCTGTTACTGACCAAAATGTACAAGAGACACACAAAACCAACCAGAAAGATATGCCGTGAGTGACAAAACGTGAGTCACATCCGTAGAGGCGATACGTTATACAAACAAGTATGATACATAGAATACGTCTCATACACAAATACGAAAAGACATCAATATGGGACATAAGAACAAACACAGACAAGCTCACAATATAACCTTGGGATCATGAGGAAACACGGCACAGTGTCGAAACAATAATCTGAATCAAAACAACACACTTCAGTACTGATATAAGGATTAAGGATATCTTTAATCTGTGGATACATGCTCCAACACTGTATTATTACAAGACCTACAGTAGACCTTTGTTTTTGCTTTCTAAGAACTGATACAAATCAAATCTCAAGGTCCTAATCCGAGCGATTCCTACTAAACAGCCCATCGAATTTGTTTATGTACATGACAACAAATTTAAAAACAGAAAGAAAGAAAAACAGCTGTATCTGGCTGCGAAGTAGAGGATGGGTTTTCCCTAACTGGAAGGTTTTTACAAGGATGAGTTTCTACATGAAGGTATGAATGTGATTAGGCCTGTCATGATAATTACGTTTTCGACTTATCGTACGATATATGTACATGACCTCGATATTGCCCGTTGTGTTTTCATGGGTGTTTGTTTACATAACAATGAAGGTCACCAACATTTTATATTTTCTTACTGCTTCTGTCCTCTCGTATGCTCTAGGGCTGTCAAATTAAAATTCATCGAATTTAAGATTAAAAAAATGCACATTCAACTGCAAAAACTGTGCAGAGGAATTTAAGAGGTGTAGCAAGCATTAAATAAAACATACTTTGGTTGGGGGGGGCAAAAAACACGACACACAAGATATTAACCATGCACTAATGATATTTTTTAAAAGAAGAAAAATCTAGAAAGAATAGTTCTGGTGTTTCAAATAATCCAGTCCAAGTCAATAATGTCGGGGACTGAGCCGCTTACACTGAACAGTGAATGAACACAGATAAACTAAATTAATTAACCCACCCAAACGCATCCTATATAAACATACGAGATTAATCTGACATTTACACAACATAAACGTAATATAACCTGTACAAAATGACGCGAACGCACAAGTGAACTTGAACTTAAGTAAAGCGCTACAGTAGGTAAGTCACGTCGTGAATACGCTCTTTCCATAACAACGCACTAAAACACAGACAATGAAGAACTAAAGCATAAAAAATTCACAATATTGTCTTACAAATTTATATTTATTGTTTTGGTTGTGTGGTTTTAGACATTTCATTTACAATGTCTGAATACTTTTAGGAATTAAAAATTCCCTTCTCTTTGAAAGGGTGTACTTGCATGATTATACTATAATATTATATCAGTGGTATCAAATAATCTTAAAATGACAATAATATCGTTTAGCGCAATTATTTCTGGGACGATATATCGTCCAATAAAAGTAGCTATCGTGACAGGTCTAACTGTGATCAGGCTAAGCTGTGGGCCCAGCTATATATACACACACACACACACACACACACACACACACACACACTAACACCTTGGATACAAAGCTATCTACAGTTATAATATGTTTGCTTTGCCATACTCTAACTGCACTGGATCATGCACTAATCATAGCTTAGCATGATGCGTCCACTGACAAAGCTGCAGGGTAAAACGCATCGGATTGCATATCTGACATGACGGCTATCTGACCTTAGCTGGCGCATTTAGCTGCACGATTACACAACCATGCACTCCTTAGTTAGCATGTCAGCAGTGTTAGCGTAGCATATCCACATGGGAAATAATAATGTGCTCGATATTTCATACACTAGCTAAAGTTACAAAGCAAGCTGAAAGTGTAATTAACCATCATCAGCCCAGTGAAGCTGTATATATTACACGGTTATGTGCAATATCGCGTACTATCCCGTACTAAATAGTATGCAGTACTGTTGAACACACTACATACTCTTTAGTAGAGTAGGTGGTTAGCATGGATAACGCTGACTAGCATGCCATGCTAAAAACGGAGCAACTTCTTACCGGGACGACATGAACCGTTTTTGTTGTACATTCAGGAGACCACATGTGGAACACTGCAAGCGGCGTCTGTTCACTTCGTGTCTGCTGTTGAGTTCCACACCGAGTACCCGCAGAATGTGTTTGTTACTAAACTTATTAACAGTAGACAGTATCCCCCAGCTGCGTAACACACACGCCGCCATCTTTGTTTAACGAAATCAGTCCGAAACGCAAGCTGCTGACAAAAGGACACAACTCAAGTAGAAGTCGGATCTGAAATCAGCGTCAGACAGGGGAATTACATGCAATTATGTTGTAAAAGGAAAGTGATAAACTGATCTCAGGTCAGCCCAATGCGGCATTTACGTATGTGTATATGATTCTGCTTCAGGCAGATCTGAGATCAGTAACAGAAAGGTGACTTGGCGGCAATGATATTGTAAGAGAATGGGATAAACTGATGTCAGGTCAGCCTAAGGAGGTGTGCATATTGTGCTGCTATTTAATTGGAATCAAATACACATCCTTTAACCCATTTAATCCAAAATGTATCTCTGCTATATGACCTGAATTTTACTTTAAAAATTGTATTAGACTCAATTGTTTAAAGTGACCTATCATATCATATAACAAATAATTTCACCAGCTATAATTATAACAGAAACTAAGTTGTCTTTAATACATTGCACCATATTAAATGTAACTATACAAAATGTCACCTTTTATACCTCATATATTTTTAAAAAAGTGTACCAAAGTTTTACTTATAGCTATATTATGGCTTGGTAGGTATACATATGTCCTTTTATAGAGATTAAATTTTTTAAAATCATGCTTGAAGTTAATGTCGCTCGTAAAATGTTAACATGAAATCCTATACTGGAAGGATGTGCTTATCTTGTTAAAAGGTGGACAGAAATATTACACTCATGGTCAGTCTATAGGCCTCTATCATGGATCCCACTTTGGGAACCTGTGCTGGTTAACCTGGCTATAAGTATTATTTTCCTGTCCAGCTTGCAGAAAATAAACACATATCCCTCAGATATACCCAAGATTAAAGGATGTAGTCGCTGCATCTGGAACTCACACAGTCAAACTCACACAAAGGTATATCAGAGTAAGACTGTAGATTTGACACCCGGATTAGGGGATTTTATTTTATTTGAAGATTATTTCACTGTAGAGATTATTATGATACACAGTGATCAGTGTCCAGTAGATCGGGCAACCTGTGAGGTCTGGAGTCATATCTCCTCTGTAATAACCACAACTTTAATAAACCATCCAGATCCTTAAATCCACATGTAGCCTAAGCTCCTGATAAGCTGATAGGACATAGAAATTGTTTTTTTTTTAAACATATATTTTAAATTTTTGATATTGTTTGTTTGGAACATCCATTTATTGTATTTCCAAGAAGAAAAATAAATTATTAGACAAAAATCACCACTTATAGCTTAAGTTATAAAGGATTAAAAAAACAAAAACAAATACAGTAATACCTTTGGCAACAGAGGCAACACCTGTTCAAATATAAAAATGTTCTAGAACAATACATATATAATACATATGGCAGAGATTAAGACAAACACGCACATTTTGCATGTTAATGTATTTGAATTTGAAGAGAGAAAGGTCTCATTTAAACTAATTTATACTGTTGGTAAAAGTTGGATGGCATGAAACATTTATGGTGTATAATAACCATACAACCCGTACCAGGGTTTACTTTTAGTAGTAGCATCAAACTGATACATTACATTTGTAAATAAATAAATAAATAAAAATTAAACTTAAATATAGCACTGTACTGGAATGCATGCATGAGTTATATGAATAGGAAATGCTTATAATATATATTTTTTCATTGTTCATTTGTTAGGAGTTATAAATATTTTAGGTCATTCTTGACTTTTAGTATTTTATGTAAACAGTGTAGAAAATCTCCTTTTGCTGATTTTTATTAGCATTTTTTAATTAAAGTTTTCAAAAACATTAAAAAATAAAAATTTTTACAACAGTTTGCCAGATACCAACAGCATCTCTGATGGTATGGGGGTGCATTAGTGCCTATGGAATGGGCAGCTTGCACATCTGGAAAGGCATCATCAATGCTGAAAGGTATATACAGGTTTTAGAGCAACATATGCTTCCATCCAGATTCCATCCCAGCTTTACTTCTGAGAGACTCTGCCTCTCTAAGATACTCTTTTTTATACCTAATCACGTTACTGACCTGTTGCCAATTAACCTCCAGCTGTTTCTTTTTATTAACACTTACTCTTCCAGACTTTTGTTGCCCCATGCCAACTTTTTTGAGGCGTGTTGCGGCCATCAAATTCAAAATGACCTTTTTTTCTTAAAATGGTACATTTCCTCAGTTGAAACATTTGATATGTTTTCTATGTTCTATTGTGAATAACATATGGGTTTATGAGATTTGCAAATCATTGCATTCTGTTTGTATTTACATTTTACACCGTGTCCCAAATTTTTTGGAATTGGGGTTGTACCAGTGTTGTTTAATATTAGATTTTGATTTGAAGTTTCCATAACAGCAGCTCTGAAAGGATTTTTTTTTTTATTAATAATGTGTTCCTTCTAAAATATTTTTTTCTATATATTAATTTATATAGGGACTGTATGGGGAATCCTCCAAAGATTAGAATCTTTAGAGATTAGAAAGATTAGATGTAGAAATAACATGTATGTGTTGATATGGTGAAGCTTTCTATGAGAATTTTATTTGGAAGGAGTCTCCAGTATCAGTGCTTTGAACACAGGTAAAACTGCAACTTTAAGTTTTCCAAAAAAAAAAATTGGGAGGTGGGGGGGAGGGTCATAGGGAGCTTATAGCTGTTATAACATAAGTGATAACAGGACATAACTTGTTTTGTGCACATGCTAAACCATTTCAATGTGACTGTATGATGCTTTTAATCATTAAAATTATTATAGTAGCATTGGCAATAGCAAATTGCTGTTGTATAATAGGAATAAAACAGGTGACGCTATTGGAAAAGAATACATTTAGGAGTTTTAACGTTACCTTCATCACGCCACATGGTCATTGATTATTTTCCTATAACAGCACACACTATTATTTTTTTTATTCCGTACATAGCGGTGTCTGGCTTTTTGAAAACTATCCTTATGACATTTATTTAAATACAACATTTTTAAATGTAGCATGGCTCAACTGAGGTAAAGTCACTGGCTCTCTTCAAACAAAGAATTTGCTAAACTCATTTAAACAACCAATAAATCCAGAAAAAAAATTGCCTTGAAGTCTGTATTTGTCGATAGTAACTTCTATCCAATAATGTAAATGTTAGAAAACCAAGACAGTGTTTTATGTACAGTTTTATGGAAAGCATAAAAAGAAAAAACAGGAATAGGAAAAGACAGATTACGCACACACACATATACACATAAACAACTGAATAAACTGTTACTATATATACATATACATATACATATATATATATATATATATATATATATATATATATATATATATAGTAACAGTTTATTCAGTTGCTTATAGCTCTAACACAGATAGAAATGCCACATTTGATCATAAATATTCAATCACAAATATTTAATACAAACAAAAAGAGATTAGATAATACTTGAACATATTAGATCTCGAATGAGCCTGTGTGAATATTAAAAACAGAAGGAGATACTTATATCCCTGGTATTGTTTTCAATATTAGCGAAATATAATTTCCAAATATTGTACATTCAACTCAAATATAAAGACTGAATAATGTTGGTATTGATATTATAAAAGCTCGCAAAGAGCTTAGACAGGGCATGGTCCATGTTGCGTATATTAATAATAAAAACTATGTAAACTCTGTAGGATTGGGTTGAATGGGTTAGATGAATTGTTTTTAGTTCATTAGAAAATTCAGCAGTTGTAGTCAGAAGTCGGCCAGGTTGGTGACTACAGCAGCACTGTAGATCAGGTCAGAGATGTCTCCTAGGGAAGTCTGAGGGTAGTGCATAAGGGCCTGTCCCTGTCTGTGAATGCTTCCCTGCCAGCAGCTTTGTGCAGAGTGTGAAGGAACTAAGTGGTCCATGGGAACAGACGTATACCCACTCTGATTAATGTTACACTGAGGTTTCCCTGAGAAGCCTCCAGATGATGCTGCATGGGTGCCAATCTCAGCACACTCGCTCCACTGGTGCTGGGATAAGGAATGCATTGGCCTTGTCATCTGATCCATTGAGACATAGTGACTTCCAGCTGGTTTCGAGGGCTGGCTTCCCCAGGGGAGCGCTCCAGGG